>NC_039500.1:0-136755 GCF_003590095.1 Trichoplusia ni
ATGAGGTTATCTGCGTAATTTTTGCTACCCGATCCGGGTTTCTGCGCATTTAGGAATTGATCTGGAATTAAAATGGTGTAACTAGATTGTACTAGACCTAATAGACTCTATTGTAGATTGGCTTAAAAAGGGGATGTATTATAGAAATTGTATATAGGTTGAGAAAATAATTTGTACTTATGGTAATATTTGAGCTATTGAATTGGCGCGTGGTTCTCATGGCGACGCTCCGACGGCGATAGCGGCAGACGGTCTCCATGACGACACCGAGAGCTCGCATGCCTCCAACCGCGGTGTGGGTACGGGTGCGATCAATCCCGGGCGGAGGAAGTCTGCACCCACCCGCCGCCACCGCCGCACCGACGCCGCCGTCGGCCCGTTTACCGCTGCGGTCAACGCCGCACTCTTCTCGCGCACATATTTTACTATAATTTTTAAAACCATTACTCTTTCCGTCCTAGATGACTTAATTGAAATGTAGACAAGCGCGTTTGCACACATCATATTGATGGATTAGGTGCATTCAACACTACGGTAATTTATTAAAATATATTTATATCTCCTTCAAAATATTCATCAATCAAACTTGACTAAGCCGTTAATGGAAATAATTTAAATTACCAATGCGATCTTGATAACTTAGTAATAGGTCTGTTGGACATGACTGAACCGCACACTGACTCAGTTAAGCGCTATAGATTTGGTAGAGAAATAAATAAAAAAGTTTTTACTGTCTAGAGCTCGTTTACGATAACATCGCTTATTCTCCGTAACTCCGCGATGTAACTTACACAATAAACGTAACGCAACATGTAGATACTGGCAACGCTTGGTTGGTTTTCCTGATCTTGGCATTGGTCCTGCTTCGTTTGCAACGCCTCTAAAATTGGTATAAAATTGGAAACTTCTATTTTTTATGATGTTAACATTGAAAGGATTTTTCAACGATCAAATTTATCGTTAATTAAGTATTTACGCGGTCTAATACGGAAACATCACCAAAATGTACGTTACGTTTTGGTTTCCACGCTTCTATATTTAATTCACCAAATTATTGACTTATTCTAGCGATAATCATAAAGAACGATCGAACTATACCTCAATTGATATGCTCTAATGAAAAAATCATCTGAAATGCATGATTTTTCTGCCGATAATTATAGATTGCATAGTCTGAATTACGTTTCTGAGACCAAAACCATACGACGTGTATTCTGTCTGAAGTTGAGATGAGCACAAAAAATAATGTCATTCGGCCCTGACATAAGAAGCAACAATAATCTAATGCAGCTATACTTTACGAAAAGAAACATGTAAGAATTATGTAGGACAACCAAATGTTAAAAATCGCAAGGACATTTGTTTTTTCAAATTTATGTTTTGTGAAGAAAAGGATATTTATATAGTCGTGATTCGGTATTTAGACGTTTAAATCTTAAGAATACGAAAGTATTTTACTAATTTTATACTTTTACAGTCCAAACGATTGAATTCACTCATTGGCATAATGTCAAATGGTACTACGTTGTGCTTACGTCGACGTCTAGATAACACATATTATATCATTAGTTTTTATTTCATTTCATTGTTTTAACTTTATGTACAATATTATTACGATTAAGAGTTGAAAGTGTTGTAAGCTTTGTATTATTTATTTTTTTTTACTTTTTGTGTCTAACCCTAAAGCGAGCTAAACAGCGATCGTACGAGTTGGTGGTGCGTCCGTCATTGGCACTGTAGCTCCCAAATAGATGAACTGAATTTGTTTGTTTTTGTAAAAGCTTGTAAAGCGACATTATATAACAAATCATTACAAATCAAAATATTCAACTGTTAGAAGATTATCAGCTTCGACAATATTCAATTTTGTTGAGTTTATAATTCAAATTAATGTTAAGGTAAATGAAATGTCTTTTCCTAGGATTTTATGGTTCTGGAAAATACGAAGTAGAGACTATTTTTATTTTTTGCATATAGCTTAAAACTGTCTCGTTTCGAATACTATAGGCTACATTTCAGTGGTGGGCTACGTGACCTTGACCCCAGAGTATAGGCCTAACCTGCCCCAAAAGCGTTCTGTTAAAAGTTGGCGGTCGATATATAAGATGGGGTTCGCGCAAGCGCTAACATTCCCGCTCACCCAATCGATCTGCCCGCCCACGTGACGCAACGCATTTGCGGGGATTCTTTGCGGACACCTCAAAGTCTTTATACTACGAGTCCACACTAGCTATTCAAATATCCCTCACTAAAACAATATTCAGATTATTAAAGAGTATGCCTCATTGACTTTGTAAACAAATCCCGAAAACAAAGCTTCATAATATAATATTCAAATAATTGGACACGCCATGAAACTGACATGGCAGGCTATATATTATTATTTTTCATCCACAGCCTAAAGCCTTTAATTAATCCTTGTTTTGAGGAATAATAATGTTACAAGGCTTTTAAAAGCAATTTTGGCTACCATTTGTCGAATCATACACGTGTGCGCATTAATTGCGGGAAGATAGAATTTAATTTCTAAACCGCCTTTGGTTCATCTGTAACCACCAAAAGAAAACTGTCATATTATGTACTTTAGTGTGTTGCAGTTGTTTTAGAACTATTACACTTATTCATAACGACCTTTGCCCATCGTTCGATCCCGTAATTTCTAGAGTGGTCACCGTCGTTGAATTCAAGAACGTAAGACTAAAGAAGCTGTATTCGCTAGATGAATGAAACCCCCTCCCAACATCCGGTAAATACTAACGTTACGATAATCTTATTATAGTCTGAC
This sequence comes from Trichoplusia ni, assembly GCF_003590095.1. NCBI lineage: Eukaryota > Metazoa > Arthropoda > Insecta > Lepidoptera > Noctuidae > Trichoplusia > Trichoplusia ni. The sequence continues at coordinate 2,786 of NC_039500.1, forward strand.
TCTGTACTAGCAACGTCCCACAATATTACCCTCGCATTTCCCGTTCCTGTGGACTTATATGGCTATCCAGGTCCTACAAATTACTTCAACACTTTTACGTATTATGTAGGTACCTTAATTTTGGAAACCCACAAACCATTTTTGATTTATATAACCTCTTACAAATATTTTTTCATACAATGCGTGACTATTGTTTCTAGCAGTTATAATTATAGCATTGAACCCACTGTTAAAAAAATAGTTTTATCGAGGAGACTACCATGCTACGTGCAGTATATTACCTTGCATTAGATTTATGAAGTCACTTAATTTAATATATCGTCCTCAATATTGGTCTTACGGCGTTACAACCGCGTAGCAGATTTTCGACTAATTAGGCAATTTTCTTGTTATCATTTGTAGGAAGTTAATGTTTCGTATAACATTGTAATACTGACGTGAATTAATTCTAATTAGCAACTGAAAACTCAAAATATGTACATTTAAGTCATTAATTTATGCATAGTATAATTTTCAAGATTATTAAGTTCTTAGTGTTATTACAATTTATTGCATCGCACATTAAACCCCAAGAATTGTGGAGACAAGGGGTAATTTTGCACAGTAAAAGCTCTACTACTAATTTTTTGTTCAATTTAATCATATATGTTATTGCCGTGCTTCAATTTTTATTACAATTTCACGGCTTTTGACACTGTGTCATGCTAATGGTTATTATCATTAAACAAATAATTTAACTGTTCGTGGCTTACTTTAGGCGAATCCAACGTTGGAAGAAACGTTGTTGTAAAATTGAAAACCTGTATAATTGAAAACAGACCTTTTCATTGCTTGTAAAGGATAAGATAGAAAATATGTTTAATCGATTATTTAATGTTATCCCTATGAGTTCAAACTCAAAGCATCCTCGAAAGTATAATATTTTGTCTTTTCGATTGAGATGTAAACCATGCGATGCGATCAGCCCACTCGGTCCCTAACCAATATATTACGCCATTTATATTCTCATTAGTCGTTTCATTTGATCAGATTATTTATGCTCCCTTGAGGTCGAAGCTCATCATTTCTTGTAAACATGATATTGGATGAGTTTCATTTAAAGTTAACAGACTGTAAAGTCTGCTTGTGATGAGTAAAGTTGTGTATGGCGTTGGCGTCGCAGGCTCGCAAGCCTTTCCAATTTAGTCCTGAACCAAAACTACCCTGTAATTAATTACTATGAGGTTCGCTTCAGTTTACGCATATAAAATAGATACACAACATATACAATTGATGTTATAGTTATTATGGATGAGTTAAAATATATCTTTAGTTAAATAAATTAAACTCGTAATTTTCTCTCGCTGAATTATAAAGACGAGTGCGATTTGGGTTTTGAAACAATTCCTCATAAAGAAAAAGTTTCAATCAACGTATTATTCCGAAGGGTAATGGTGTTAGTGTAGGGTGCTTCAATTATTAGTTTTTTAAACCAGGTCAGATGTTAAATTACAAAACGTTTTTCCATGCCTAAATGAATCATGTTTAGTCGGTCAATGTCAACAATAGGTAAAATTCCTCGTATATAATACTCAGAAAAATAATTGGGTTAGGTCCTTATTATCAATACAATATGCTGATTTCCTTCGATATAAAATATTTGGGAAGTACCTAGTAGCTGTAGATTAACCCATCACACACATGTAAATAAATAAATAGCCCTCTAGTCAACACGAAGATACCGGTGAAGCGGAATTAGAATGAAGTGTGCGGCGCGAGTCGCGGCGGGCCGTGTGCCACGTCATTGCCGTGACCCACTGACATAGATCCGCGGGCCGCCTGCACCGATATCTGCACGCGCCGCGCTCTTCCTCTACTGCCCCTTTAAAACTCTTTTACCTACAAGTATTTTATAATTCATTGAATTTGACTCATTGATCAGTGACTAAAGTTTGTAATTTCGCAAACTTCAAATTAGAGGATAATGAGAGAATATTATTGTTAAATGACATTTCAACAAAATAATATAAAAAATAATTGGGAAAACAATTAAATAACGATTTAGTATGAAATACTTATTTATGTAGTACTTGTATACAGAACTTAATTTTTTCAATGACGATTTAGATACTGGGTTAGACAAAATAAATTACAAAAACATTCGGGTTTTAGTTTTGTAGACCTATCGTCGAATTGAATAAAAATGTTGCGATTGAGTTATGCAATGGATGACCTTGTTATCTAAATTGTGCACTTGACACAAATACTGTTCCATTTCACTTTCATGTAGGTACGAGTGGCTACGTCACGGCTTACAACGTATCGCTGTTTGTCGCGCGACATGCCACCGTTCCTTCTATACATTTATTCTACTTATTTTTATATCTCAATTTAATTGTTGCCGTTGTTAATGGAATTTGTTAATTTTAGATCATAATGATTTGAACCATTTAATTATTTCGGAATATCGTGAAAATATTTGAGACAAAAAATTTAGAGCCAAAAATGACTCTACAATGAAATTATTATATGTTTAAGGTAATTAAACAATGCTTAACCTTGTTGTTCAGGTATATATTTTTAGATAGTTAGATATTATGTTCCTTATTTATTAGGAATTATAACCAACATGTTATTTTAGCACGATATATTTTTAAAGGCCTCTTGGATATTTTACAATCCTATTGGACAGCTATAATTAAGTAGACGAATGAAATTGCTACTGACAATCTTTTTAGAATTGTTATTTGTCCATAATCATATTGCATATTTATACATATAGTCTGCACCTTTATGCATACCTATTGTTTATGATTATAATATTCGGTTGTGTTTCGCACAAATGACGGCTAATGAAAAATAGCAAACAATTTTTTGTATGTATTATTTATACGTTGTTCTAAATCGTACATTCTCGGTTGTATTCGGCGAACTTGGCGCGGTCGTGTCGATGAGCGAGATCGCAGTAGAGTGAGTCTCGCAAAGAGTAGCGTTAGTGTGACCATAATAGCGATACTGTTCAGTCCGTCAGTCCACCTTCTCACGCTCTTAGCCATCGCTGTCGTCGTCACCGTCGACGATCTGCGTCGTGTCGCGCCGCGCCGCCCGTCGTGTTGATAATTTGTAAAGCGGCGAACGAAAAGGATGTGTGTATATCTACGTCTCGCCTTTCAGTTGACTTTCATCGTCGTTTTGTAGCGAACGTTTCGCACGGATATCGATAGGAAATTGCACTATCACTACGTAATAAAGTTATTGCATGATATAGTCGACAAATATTAAAAATTGCTGATACGTTATTCATTTTTTTGCAGTTTCAGTTTATTTGTGTAGCTGTCGAATTAAAAGTGTGGATTTAGATACGTTAGTAGTATTAAAAAATAGCGTCGCAGCGGTCGTGGCGCAATGCAGTGTATGTTTGGATGCGGATACGTATTGTGCTGTTTAAAACTGATCCAGGGAAACATACGTTTCTTAAATAGTGGCAGTGAACGTTTAAGTGTATTCTAGCCATGCTGCCTATGGTACAAACAGAACCAGTGCTTTTCAATTGCGGGGTCCACTCAGTCAATGTGGCTGCGTCTCCTCCGGCCACATTGCCACCCTCGCTTACACCGGATTCGGATGTGGATGAACTAGTTGATATATTCTTCGATGTTGATGTTGCTGTCAACACCTTGCCCAGGTAAATGACACATGAAATACATAGATTATGTGTGCCTAGTTCATATTACTCAAACGTATACTGTGCTATAAACATACAAATGGTTTTATCGTACAACATACACCATTCAGTTGTATATGGAAAGAGCATTAACTTGCTGTGTAACTGTTTGAGTAAGTAATTAACTTATTCATTTTTGTTGATTTGATGCTGAACAGTTTGTTTCTCAAAGTTTACCCTGTGATTCAAACGATAGGTATTGTAATCAGTCAAGTCATAACACCGCAGACCGGACCAATGACACACAACAGCGAGACCCAGAATGATTGCAGGTCACATAGTGTAGATAAAATTTGTAATTACAAAAGATAAGAAATAATTATACCAACAATATGTGCTAATCCATTTGGAATTGATCTTATGTTTGCGAAAATAATTAAAGGGACGCTCGGCTAAAGTAAAAAAACCATTGCGTAAGAAGAAACGAATGATTAATGTAAATCCAAGAGAAATGTCGTTATCGTGGTATTCGTTACGTAACTCGACATTAAATTAATATTTTAAATCGGCAACTAGTGTGTCTAAACATAACCATAATTTTTCAACAAGTGGTACAAAAATATAACTTGTATCCCGTGAGTAAATAAATTAAGAAAACAGCATACCGTGCTAATTCATATATGTTAACTCTCCCCAAATAAAACAATAAAGACATCTCAGAGAAAATATAATAGTAGCAAGCCCATTGATAATTTAGTACAGTAAATAAAACTGCATGGGCAATTTAAACAGAATTTCAGAACTGTGTAACCTGAGTTAAACAGCACCTCTCAATTTCGTATTATGCATTCGCTAAATGTGAATTATAAGGTACCATATGTTTTCATATTATTCGTAATAAAAATACAGAATCAGCATTATACCTCATTTTTACATCTGTTTAACAATGAATTGTGTCAAATCGGCAATAAAGACGGTACACATTTATACCATCTTTATTTTCAAATCATATGAAAATAATACGGTGACAATGCTGCTCTTAATGTCTGCTTACATCCAGAAGCAGAACCACTTACCCGTCGTATGTTTTTGATTCTGAAATTGTGTTTAAGAAAAATAAGGTTTTTGGTTATGCAAGGACTGCTTGACAACAAATAGTGTTCGGGTGCATTTGGAACCTTAACATGAGCTAGCTGGATTTGAGATTCTCCGGGGGGCTTCTTAGGGCCGCCTAGAGACAGAGGGTTTTTACGTAGAGGGTAAAACATGACTAAGTATGACCTTGGTGAAGTTACATACATCTGCAACAAGTCTTGACTTGTTATCCATAGAATAAGAAAATATTAAATGATCGTAGGGTACATTGTTCTTTGCTTAACACGAGAGGGTGTATGATATCTAGTTTATCGAAAGTTTACACCATTTAGGATTTTGTGCAAGAACGTCAAATTACAAAACATTTACTTAACACACATGACTTTTGAATGTAATCTGTAGGACTATTAACACGTGTGTATCACTCGTAAAACTTGTTTTACATTTCAAGGTTTTCAAAATGCAGACCTCCTTGAAAGACAAAAGTAATTTCCTTTCCGCAAAACTCAATTGTTTTAGTTTCAAGTCATATGTTTTACTTCCATTTCAATTCTAGTATACTTAATTTATGCAAACAAAGTTAGCACAAGTACAAAATCTTGTAGTACCACTGTGTAGCTATGGAATACTCACTACGATGGATTGACCTAAACTAAATTATTCTTCTATGATTCTTTAAAATCACGTGGTATGTCTAAATTCGGTTGCTATCGCAAGAGGTGGTTAATAAGCCTTTGGGGTATATTAAAATATGATTGAGTAATGTCGGGTTATAATGACAACAATGGTGTAATAACTTGAAATAAATAGTATGAATTATTCTGAGGTTGCCCTTCTTAAGGCAGACAATATCAAGTAAAATAAATCTTTGTAAAAACTAACGCAACGAAGACATAGTAAAATTTAACCAAACAAGGATGTTTTAGCGTATGTTACGTTTCAGCCGCCCTAACTTTCATAAGTGAAAGTTTTTTTAAATCAAATAGGCTTAGTATTTTTACAACACTTTCTACGTCCTATAAAATGGTATGGGTAACTTATTAAAACTGCGCAAACATGTTAAATATAAACAATTCCAAAAAAGTTTCTATACTTTCGTGCTCTCGGTGCTAATGAAAAGTTTGAGCTGTTGAATTCCGGGTAAGTGACGTTTTTCGGAGTTTGCACAGGACTGCAAAAATAAAATTATTTATTTATTTTAAGGAATAAGTGCAACACACGGCATGTATGTAGTAGCTATTCACTAATTAAACGCTAATATAAAACCTTATGCTAAATATAAGCTGTACTTAGAGTTCATGTAGCTCTTTTCAGTAGTACCTATTTTTTATAGATGATTTACTTATGACTCATTGAAAAATGTTGTGAAATAGTTTTATTAATTTTACGCATTTAGGAAATACGTACATACGTGGCCGGTTGTGGGCTGTTAAAACAGATAGATTTTTCGTGTACTATTAAGTACAGATGAGAAATGCAGTTGTTCATTTGCATGATTCGAGACTACAGTACTAATCCATGACGTCAGGTTAAATTAAATTTTGTAACCACCATCCACCTATCGGATTATCTAATTTATCACCTGCTTTGTAATTTTGTAGCGTCATCGAACATGATAAAAATATATTCTGGTCTTGGGTTACATGACGTATAGTAGATACTTAATAAAAATATGTCGCTCACTACTCACTTCAATGGATGGATTATATCACCTTTTAGCATTCTTGCGATCGTAAACTCTATATGTTATTACTTACATGGCTTCACTCGGAGTAAAAACATCTTATGCTAGGTCTAATCTAATGCTTCCTTCCTATTGGTACACATTTACGTTCTCTAGAAACATAAAAAAATAGGCACAATCATGTTAAGTTGTACATAATCTTCAATGTAGTCTTTGGAAATTCTCAAGGTCGGCCGTGGGCCAGGGCATCCTTATCAAGGCAAAACGTCCAAGACGTCCTTATCGGGGCAAGATCTAACAGTAACAGTTGTTTGATGGAGTACCCTTTGCTGGCCCCTTTTTATGAAATTTTGATGCCATAACAAAACTCCGTCTGTTTCGTTTAAGGCGCAGATAGACTCTCTTATCTGATCTAAGAGAATATCACTATTTGCGTATCGAAGCTTTTTTACAAACTGTATACATTTCTTATAATATTATGTGGTAGTATTACAATCAAATCTTATAAACAGTTTTAAATACAAACCTGACACCTATTATGACTAATAGTATGTAAAAACTAAATTAAACTAAAAAAAAGTGTTCATAATTGCGTTTATTCAATTGTGTCCTGCCAAAAATAGTACTGAATATCCACGAAGCAAGTTTTCAGGCCTATGATTGCATAATAATTGTTTAATGTCATATTAATCGAGACGTCATTTTCTGGCTTTCTACTTGTTACATAAAACCAAAATACGTACGCACACTATTCACATTCAAGAGAAAATCGTGGTCGTTTGGTTTTGCAAAATTATATTTACACTGCATAAAATGTAAAATCCGTTTTATTATGTCAGAACTAGTGCACAGTGTAGTAGGCTAAGCAACACGACCTTACTCGGTGTAATAAAATCAGATATAAGAAGTTACAATAAAGTTGCTTATGTAGAGGTAGTCAAGTATAGTTGTCTCGATGACGAATACCTGTTGAGTAACGATTGAAAAAGCGAAACCTTCGACCGCGGAGCGCTGACAATGCTTACCAACTTTCACCTATTCGAATTTAAGTGTCAGCTTAACTAAAACTTTAAATAAATGTAGAGTTGAAATAATTATGTATGGACAATGCGATCTTTGCATTGTTCAATTAATTATGTTAGCATTTCCATATTATATTGTTCAAGTTTTAATTACATACACCTGTGTGTATCGTCTCTGTATATAGTCTGAGTTGTGTGACTCAAATTCAGACAGGATATGAACATATACTAGGAACTAGATAGAGGCTTCAAACATTTTCGAGAATTATTATACTATTTCTGGTCACGCTTGTGGCGCGTTGTTGTTATTCCGAACATTATTATTTCAAGGTTGCGCGGCCGTCGCAGTGAGGTTGCGTAGTGGGGCTCCTCGGTAGGCGTCGTTCAACTGGTATCTCTGTCCCTCTTTTGCATTAAGGCTCTCCCACACAGATGCGATATATCGTTCGATATTAAATTATTGACTCGACGCTATATCATATAAGACGGATTTCTGTAGGACCGGTGTTACGTTTTGGCATGTAAATTATTTAATAGATTATATATTGTAGCTGTTATACCGGAAGTTATAACCGCAAGTAGTAACCATATTATAAAACTGCCACACAGCATATTCATCTAAATGTGTCTATACCTTAGAGCTACTTATTTCGCAAAGAAAAAACATCAAAGCCCAAGTAGGCTGTAAGCACATGAGAAATGCCTGAAAGGCAAATAAACAATCACAGTTAGGGATTAAAAGCTTTTTGATTATAATTATTGAATCGGGAACAAATAAGTTATATATTTCCTCATAGTCTGCAAAACACCAAGACTGAATCAATGTATTAAATATGCATTGTTTCAAATAAATGTATGTTAACAATATAAATATGTGCAAGTTACATTTATATATATACTTGAATGTAAAAATAATACCAACGATTTATGAATTAACCTTCACATGCATGATATTTAATATTCTTAATAATTTAGTATAGCAACTTCGTTTAGTATCGGTGTGTAAGCGTCTTTAGATTCAGCTTATTCTGTACTTGGCATTTGATATGAGTCGCGCCAATGAGAACATAACTATTCCTTGATAGTCAGTCCATTACGATAGTGTACATCCTCACCTGGTTAAAGTTTTGATAATAATATAAATACTTAGTTAAAAACCTGAATAAATACAATACATTACTCGCTTAGTAGCAAACATGACTCAGTCTTGTAGGTACTATTGTAAAAACAAGATGAGGGCAATCGTAGGCATAGTAAAGAATGCTTCCTTTGTTATTATTTATTTTTAAGTAGTATTCAAGTAGATTTATACCACCACTGTAACACTATATTTATTAGAATACATACATAGGTATGTAATATAGAGTATAATTATTTTTTACATAAAAATGTATCTTTAAATCACCATTCATCAATCACCATCGCAATACATTTTTATAATAGTTATAAAAAAACATCATACTTTAATAAAAGTTTATTTTGTTTGCTGCTTCTGTAGAATTGAATCCTGTGACCTCCAACTGGGAGACACATGGAGGGGGATGCAAGGCAAGATGAGCGTGACAGCGCCGGTTAAGAAGATAAGAAAAAAGTCAGACAATAAGCCACAATCACAACTGTACGTATTAATACGCTTAAAATGTGTATACATTGGTGGAAATGTCTGGGTTTTTGAGATGGACCTTCGGAAGTTCTTATTTATGTGACGTAGTAGTTCGTGCTTAGATTATTCGTTAAAGAGGGCTTACGTGTTTTAAATTTGTTTTACGTTCTTTACCCGTAGGTTGAAGTATATTTTATGTAATAAGAAAATAACACTCCTTTGCAAAAGCTGTGTCGTCAAATTTCCAATATTGAAATAAAAAACTCTTTTCTTTACTTTAAAACTATTAATGTTCCAACGTATGTATGTAAGCAAAGCGTTCACTTTTCTATTTATCCATACACTGTTTTTTATTGTGATACTATAATGACCTGTTATTTTTAAGTATTTACATAAAAATCCCGCGGAACGTAATGTTTATTATGAATGAGGTTTATCAGTAAACTCTTTATATTTGACAACAATCCATTAAAGTCAAAATTACGTAATAACATTCACATCATCCTACAAAAAAATACTTTATACCTTCATTTAAAGTTATATACTTTATTTAACAAAGAGTTTACATTGCACACCATCAAATGCACTTAATTAAATTAAAGCCAACTGTAAAAAAATGTAATATTCCTATATTAACATGAACACATCTACGTTGAAGGTTATGTCTACATGTATCGTTATCTTCAATGCAGTATTGATAGTATACATATTATTATCATCTATAGTCAATCAGTAGGTTAATATGTCGTAGGAATAACAATATGCACAATATCAAATAGTTTATCTATTATCATATTTTAAATGAATATAATTTTATTTAGAAGCTATAAGTCAATTTTATATTATTTATTTTAGTCGCTGTCATTGCATTCGAGTACCCTAACTCATGCTTGATGTTTAATAATAATAATATAATAAAGGAAACTCGTAGACAGCCTTCCCGAATGGCTATACATTACTTTTGGTGGTCGGTGCACCTGGCCCTATTCATGTTGACTGGCCAAACAATACGTGCTGCATACATACTCATATACGACAGCATCGCAAAGAACATTGAGTTAGGCCCAACCTAACTCAATGTGTTTAGAATTTAGATTTTCTTTGTTAAGTTTCTTAATAATGGCACGATTTTTTTATTTTCGTAGTTTGAAATTTTAGAGGTAATTAAAATATAGATAAATTTACAGTGAGTAAATATGCCATTTTCTAGGTAGGGCTTAAACATGACAAAGCCTTAGCTGGTCATGTACTGTAAGTAGCTAATTGCAGAGAATATCATGAAGCCCAGCTATATGTGTAAAATAAAAATATGACTGCTCCGTTTTATTATACATTTAGTATTATATGTATTGGTGAACTTCAATACTTTGCATTTTCGTGTTATAATGTATCGTGTCTGTGTGTTACACCTAATGTCTGATTTACTAGACACTATTCGATTTAAATAAGTTTTTGGCAATCATAGATACTGATTTTAAAACACCTGCATGATTGTAATTAATTCTAAGCCTGCATGCGCGTAGTTTTTTTAGCGATATGAAAAACTTAGTGCTTGCTATATCAGCCTTTAGTTTTAACTAATCTCGTTACATGATAAACCGAGGAATAATAAAATCAACAGACAATACATTTATCCAATTGGCTCCAAAAAGTACAACTCATCGACAGTTTAATTATCTCACCAGACTTAATTAACTAATGGGGCCATCAATATTTATTGACATTGTATTGTAAGTACTTACGTGTATATTGTACAGTAAATTATGGAATAGAAGCTGTTTCACCCGGTGATCACTTATGATTGATGATTCCTTTATCATTTTAGTACTATCTAATATCTATCTATCTATATCGACACCTTTTGTATTTAACGTCACTTTGATAGTACCAAATATCTTGTTGTTTAGATTGTCTCGAAGACGGCTGGTCGATTAAAATTAATACTCAATGCAGACATCCTTGTTATTGAGTTTTCCTTTTTAATATTTACTTAGATATTACTACCAAGAATTAGTTCATGTAACGAAGAAATAACAAATAAAAATAGAAAGGTTCTTGTGTGCTAATAATGTAGTTTATGGATAGTTTGTACATAATGCTGTTAGGTACGAATCTACAGATTAGTAGAAAAATACTATCCAGAAGGATGCGAGGCAAGAAAAATAACATAGGGAACCGCTTGTCTAGTTTCGGATTTCGGACCCTAATCATGAGTTCCCTACAAAATTCTATTCAATTCAGTCTGGAGATTTTGAAGAGTAGTGAATAAAGTAATCTGCACGCATATAAATAAATAGCTATCCTGTAAAAGCTAGCAGTATAATAATTCAATATAGCTTTGTCGTTTACAAGCAACAATTTAATATCGATTACGTAGTCTTTTACTTTTAAATGCAGCAAACCTACAAACATATTATGTTCGAAATGTTTCCGAAACCAGATTATCCGGAAAAGAACTGGGGTCACCGGCATAGCTTGCAGAATCGGCAAGCTAAGTTGCTAGTGGGCTGGCCATGTCAGTCGGACGACTGATGGCTGTCGGAGCGGACCAGTCCATGCGTGGAGACTGCGAATCTACAATCGTAGTGCTGGACATCTCACCAGCCAGATGGACAAACGATCTGAAAGGTAGAAGGAGTAGAAAAGGTGCGGGAACCAGAGAACCATGTTAAATGGTCCTACTTCAGAGTTACCCCGTCTACCTGTTTAATGATCAATTAATAATATTGAACTTTTACTTACTTAGAATTTAATTACGATTGGATTGTGTTCTTTAATAATAGTTTCTTTATGCTGTCGTTTTAGCACAGGGCAGTGAATGACGAAATAGTTGGTAGTAATCTTTTACAGCATATTTTTCTTGCCAGGAGTCACTTTTGATATCTGGTTTATGCGTCACGATAACTCGCGTAAATTGTGTGTTCATCATGATATCGGAAACGTCTCATTGTTGTCTTTATGCTGAAATAGCCTAGGTTATAATTAATAGTAAACACGTAATTTTATAAGGAACCTGTTTCCTATCTAAGTAAATTAATACCAAGTAGCTGGTCTTTCTGATAAGCTTTTATTGAAAGGCTGCTTGAAGTGATAAATGAAAATGTAATGAAACTTTAAAAAACTTCATGTCAGCACGAGCTTTCAATCATGTGCAACTGTGCTGGTGCTCGTCAACTTTATACGTATTAAGTTTATTAAGTTGTCAAAACAAAGGTACCATTGACTAGTTATTTTTATAACAGACTTAAAGTCAAAGTTTTACTTTGTTTCTTTTATGTCTGGGAATCAGAAACCTGCCAATTATTTAAACGTTTTCGGTAAAATCATTTAATAAGTAATTAGAAGAGTCATACTTAAATCACACAGATTTAACCAACTGCTTTAAGTAAGTCCCTTATTTACTGGACTATAAAGTATGTAAACAAATTATAATTAGTTTCATTATATTTGTATATTTAACATTCATACGTAAAGCTCACAGAAAAGAGATTTGCCTTATGTGTGAAATATGAAGGGCTTTGAAAGTTGAAGGTGTTTCTAAAGAGTATTAAAATAATGTACAGAATTAGGACTTGACTTAGTAATTATTAAGCAGAAAGCGTTACAAATAATATAGTGAAAAAATCAAACCTCAGACAGGAGTCGAACCTGCTACTCCTGGCTATACGCTCCAACTGACTTAGATTTATGAAATTAAATGTTAATTATTCAAATGTACGGCGTTTAACACTTCCTAAAGTTGTTTTTGGCAACGAAGTTGGGTTTTTGTTCTTGGTGTATTACATGCTTGTATGTTCTGGCTAATTGTGTAAAAATACAATACATTTTTTTTTACACTCGTCTAAACTTTTTAATTGCGGTTGGAATAAAATAATTGTTAAGTTGCTTTTTCGTTTTAATATCTTTTTGGTGACTGTCGCGTTGAGGTTATCCATAACCCGAAAATATTTCCGGAAAAAATATAGACTGTACCTAAGTAAATAACACATGTTGTTGTCCATCTAGTAACACATGCCTATATACCTACATAGGATGACGGCACCCGAATTATCATTTTGAATTAGCATCTTATCATTTAAAATATGAGAATGAGTTGATAATAATATAACTAACTATAGGTTTGTAGCTATGCAATTATTACTAATTATATACATTCATAGATGACCAATTTGACATCAGTGTAATCGTTACTGTATTAAAAACCTAATTATTTGTTGTGTTTGTTTTATGACGTTACTCGTTAACTTGTTTATACTGTAGGACCTGAAAATTTTGTAACTTGGATAGCAGATTAAATGGAGAGAAGCAAATCTGCAAATAATTGACATATTGTATCAAAATTAGTTATTGGTATTTTTCTTTTTTTCAGAAATAAGTGTATCACCGAGAAGAAGCGACGGGAACTCGAAAACGAAACCATAAATCAACTTGAAGAGCTCTTAGGTACCTGTCTCGCTGAAGTCAAGCAACCGGATAAGAACGGAATAGTTCGCGAGGCCACCCGGCAGATCCAGGAGGTGCTGCGGCGCCGGCGGGAGTGCCCCGAGGAGTGTCCGCTGCGCGTCGCGCAGTGCCTGTCGCCCGTGCAGGCCGGCGAGGTCAGCTCCACGCAGCCGTCCTGCGCTGGCTTACAGTACTCCGAGCTCACCTCGCTCATAGAGGTAAGAAAACTCAACATATCAATATGGCATATCGTAGTAAACAAAAAGTGTACGAATGGGATTGTTATTGTTTTTTTTTCTTAAAGATCATACATATTTTACGTGTTATAATAGTCAATATTATTATTTTTTAATTCGTTATTCCATAATATAATAATTGAAAAAAATTTGCTTGTTTTAGGCTCTCAAGCATTACACCGGCACCCTCGGTTGGGTTTTATTGGAAATAAACTCAAAGGCTGAAATTGAATGTATAACCGAAAATATTAAAGAGCTCACTCTGCAGGACAGAACTGAGCTGTATAAGAAATCAATTTTCTCCCTTTTGCATGTCAAAGATCATGCAAAATTGAGACCATTGTTAAGAAATATACAAACTTTTAACTGGGGTGCGGGAGAAATCGACAAATTCCAAGCTATACAAGCTCGTCTCCTTATCAAAAATTCCAATGGGACTGACAGTGTTGGGTAAGTTCTTTTTCGTAGCCCGCTTTTGAAAGAATAAAAAATATGTTAGTCAGACAGACATTGACACAATATGTACCACTGAAACATTGATATGCGAACGTATTTTGCTTTTTCATCGTGATAGTAGATGTTGACGACGGTCGCACGATAAGAGGCCGATTACATGTAACTAATACGTATTACCGTCGAGTAATGCAAAACTACTGTACATACAAATCTATTTCACAAATAAAGGCAATCACAAAGAAAAATACGCAGAGCGCATTACTTCGGTACCATATAATAATATCTAGAAATTTTAGTCTACGTTGTTGATTTCAAGAAATAACAAAGTGTGCGTTGTTGTACTTGTTTTATAGATTATTTTTATCTTGTATTTGAAATTTCTTAAGTATTACAATACAGTCAGTCAGTATGTGATATTATTGTGGTCATACATGGAACATGTATTTGTGTTGTAGGTACGCCGAGTGCGTGATCCACGCTGCGCCCGTGCGCGGCTCGTCGTCGGAGGAGGCCGGCTCCGTCATGTGCGTCATCCGGCGCTGCGAGGACGCGTCGGCCGCACTTCTCCCCGGCGACGGCGGCCCGCCCGCCATCACCGCCAAACAGTCCGATCATATCGTCTTCAGATTGGATTGCAACTTCATTATTTTATGTAAGTTAGATCAACGTCTTAGAAAATCTAAAATCTCAAAACTTACCATATTTGCATTTATGTAATTCATAGCTTTACTTTGGCTATTGCAATAATTTTAGTAGAAAAATATTTATGGGGATTGTAGTTACTAATTATATTAATATGTTTCTTTTTCAGTTTGTGATTTAAGTGGAGTGGAAAACTTAATAAACACTGCTATACCTCTCGTGGGTAGTCGTTATTTGGACCTTGTTGAGAATAGTGATCGTGTTCGTGTTACTGCACACTTGCAAGAAGCTGTGTGTCTTCCCGCACCACCCGCGATTAGCGAACCTTTTCGGTTACGCATTACTCCAGACAGTCCTAGCTTTAGAGTTATAGCTCGATCTCGTCTTTTTCGAGCAAAGCCTTCATCGGGAGAGCCTGATTTTATAATGTCTACGCACACTGTTCTCGGTGACGAAGATATGGATCTTCTAGAAGCGGACGGACCTCGTCCTCCTGTTGGTGGGCCGCTAATGGCATCTGTTGGAAATGGGGAATCTTCGAATTGTGAACCCAGATATCGTTCTCCTATAAGTCCCAATGAAGGCCAGTTTCTTAATGATTTTGACCTAGAACCATGGTCCTTGCTGGGTGACATGTCGAGCGAAGAGTCTAAAGACCGAAAAGACAGTGTCGAAGGACCTTCGCAACCCTTAACCCCACGTGCAACACCGACTCCGGGTGAAGGTCCGCCTTCTAATCAGCCCGCAGAAGAACCGAATAGGCTTCGGACACTTCTTAGTAAGAAGCAAACAGGTAACGATAGCGGGGTTAATTCAAACAATCGGATCTTGAAAGATTTGCTAAAGCAAGAAGACGAGGAGGCTACGGGTAGCGAAACGTCCGCGCCGCATACGCCTCACACTCCGCATACGCCGCTGACTCCGCACACGCCGCACACGCCCAGCGCCGCGCTGTCGCCGCTGCACACGGCGCAGGCGCACGCGCGCCCGCCGCCGCACCCGCCGCACGCGCCGCACGCGCCGCACCAGCCGCACCAGCCGCACGCGCAACACCAGCAGCACCCGCAGCACCCGCAGCACCAGCCGCATCAGCAACACCAGCCGCACGGCTCGCACATGCCTAACGCGACGCACTCCATGCAGCAGGGGCAGCATCATAATAATTCTGATGTCTTATTAAGGGTATGTATTTTTTCATAGATCCTGTATGTTTTCTACAAACTCCATGGTTCTAATAAGTTATTTTGACGTCTCAGATACTAAATGAAAAAACAGACGAGGATGCGGAGGAAAACAGGAGAAATTCCGCAGATGGAACCAGAGGAGTGTCACAACCTAGTGCTCTGCTTTCACAGCTGCTCTCTAGTAGTAATGGGCCGGCAGGCAACGGACGACCTCACGACAGCAGTGAAAACTATCTAGAGAGAATGGCCGCAGTAAAACGAAAGTTCGATGATGCTAAAGGAATGTCCAGTAGTTCAAAGAGGGCTACGCCTGAAAACCAGCAGGTAATACAGATGGTATTTTGTACGAATTTTAAACATGTACATTCTCAATCGTTGTGCATTGTAATATATATGGGATATCTATGAAACAGGTTACTTCGAGTGCCCTTCCTGCGGCATCGTCTACCGCTTCTTCGACGGCCACGAGCCCGGCAACCAGCAGTAGTCTGGGACAGAGCCTTTTATGCCAAAAGAACCAAATTCTGGTATCGTTACTGGCGCGGCAGCAGACGACGCCGACGACGCCGCTGCCGCTGCCCAACCCTAACCTGCGCGCGTACGGGCCCACGGCCAGGCCGCGCCCGCCGCAGCCGCCGCAGCTGCCGCAACAGCCGCAGCAACCGCCGCAGCGACACCACGTCTCGACGCTTTCCAATATACTCACCGGCACGAACCAGTAAGTCTTACTTATTATTTTTTTTGCCATTTAGGTTTTTATAATAACTTTCATGAGGATGATTCATTATTATTGATGCAACCGTTTACCTACGTGTATTAATCGTGATTGCCTGACTAGTTTCGGACCCAACCGGAGTCCTTTAATCATGAGCTGACGTAGCAGCGACGGTGAATTGTTCGGACTTATTTAAATCAATTTCTTTTTCTCAATCTTTATCTCTATTATATTGTAATTGTCTAGATCCGGTTTTATTACACCCAATTCATCCGTGGGGACGGCCTCAAATTCATTTTATATTAGTTGGTCCTGTGCCACTTGGCACATTACTTGTTGAATTGGAGTAGTAGTAAGTTTAGATTAATCACCATCATTGAGTATGTATTTTGTCAGGGAGTATTTTATTTGTAATAACATGTGAAATTTTGTAAATTGTATAATATTGCATATATAGGACAGACAATAACATTTTGTAAGATTGGTGAAACTAGAATAATTTGTGTATCGTAGTCGAACCAGCATGAACGGCGGTGGTAACGGCGGCGGCGGCGCGGGCGGCGCGGAGTGCCCCGTGAGCATGGCGGGCTCCAGCCACCTGCAGATGGTGCTGCAGAGCGGCGAGCTGGCCGGCGGCGCGCTGGCGGGCGGCGCGCGCGCCTACCCCGCGCCCGCGCCCGCCGCGCTGCACTACGGGACCACCGCCCCGCACCTCGCCTACAACAACCAGCCCCCGTACGTACTTACCGCGAGGCTTCCATTCTACACAACTTCCATAAACTTGCACTTCACTTTATTTGTTCATTTCTTTATTCTATGTAGCAGTGGCAGTACTAGAGCCCAGAGTGGAGGCGGTGGAGGAGGAGACAGTGAAGTTCCTAGCGACCAGACATTGTCCGATCTCTTAGATGAGGTGATCGAGAACATGCCCGACGCTGACCGATCGGCAGCCGACGTTAATGTTCGGCAACGACAAGTAAGTGTTTTATTCTGTATAAAAATTACAGTCTTGTTAATTTGTCTTATTAATGACTACTGCAGGCTTAACGTTTTATTTTAATGTAAGGTTTAAACAATAGAACGATATTCTAACAGGGAATGAAGGAGAAGAACGCCATGATCAACGCCATCCGGCAGAGCCTGATGCAGTGTGAAACGGTAGGCAAGGCGGCCGGCGGGTCGAGCCCGGGCGGCGGGGCGGGCGCGGCGGGCGCGGCGGGCGGCGCGGGCGGCGCGTACGCGGGCAGCCCGGCGCGCGCCGCGTCCCCCGAGCCGCGCGAGCGCTGGCGCGCGCTGCAGGCGGGCGCCGCGCTGTACGCCGACCCGGCGCGGGCGCGCGCGCTCGTCGAGCAGCAGCGAGCGCGACTGCTCGAGCTGCAGCGCACGCAGCAGATGCTCGTGTCGCCAGAGGTATGATAAAAATTATTAAGGTAGCAATCACAACTACTTTTATGCACTTCTTAATCAAATGTAATATAATAAGAATTTCTTAAATCCGCCGTCGATAGCTGTCAGCTATCGACGGAGACTAGGATTTACTTTCATTATTATAATGATTAAATATTGATTACAGGCTACTGAGCAACCACAGGCTGATTTGGGCTCCACCATCAACGCCTTGGTTTCAGCGACTCCGCCTAACGTGACTTTAACACGTACGGACTATCAACATCAAATATATCACCAAAACAGTAAGTACTGTCTTCTTGTATGTAGTTCAAATATTAACAACAAATAAAGGTAGAAATTTTACTGTATTATTAATGTACGTAATATTACGTAAATAAGTATGTAATTATTTACAACTATCTTTACAGGTCAAATGGGTCCACATTATGGTACCAATAAAATAACGACATCGCAACAGAATCCAATGTTGAGTCGACAGCTCAGTGTAAGTAT
This sequence comes from Trichoplusia ni, assembly GCF_003590095.1. NCBI lineage: Eukaryota > Metazoa > Arthropoda > Insecta > Lepidoptera > Noctuidae > Trichoplusia > Trichoplusia ni. The sequence goes on from NC_039500.1 coordinate 21,411, forward strand.
TATTTAGTTGATTTATAATCAGTTTGAACAAATCAAGGCAACCAATAATTTTGTACATTTTATGGTTTTGAATATATTTGGAAGATATTAATGTAGTGTGTTGCGTGTGCAGGTGGCTGGATCAGGCGGGTATTCTCGCGGCGGCGGTGCGGGCGGGCACTCGGCGGCCGCGCTGCACACGCCCATGACGCCGGCGCCGCCGCCCTCCACGCCGCAGCCCTACCACCGGCCGCCGCACCAGCCGCACGCGCCGCACGCGCCTCACGCGCCGCACCAGCCGCACGCGCCGCATGCGCCGCACGCACCGCTCGCGCCGCGCCCGCATCTAGGTAACGCAACCATGTCATAGCGTCAAACCTTATCGCTGAGGATTTATTTCATCTGACATTACCGTAACGGTGTCGTAAAATTTTTGTCACGCATATACTCGGTCAATATTTTGAAAATATTTACGACTTACGGCATAGAATTTAGCTCCCAATATTTTATATAATACTAACGTTTGCTTAATAAACTTTACGCGGTATTTACATTTCCTTATAATAATTATATCATTTACTTATAAGGGTGGTCTTGTGGTTTTAGATTAGTTGTTTTAAGCGTAGTTTTGCTTATAACGTATAAAATAAACAGGTATTTACATTATTAATTAAGGAAAAATAATAATCAAACATAAATTTTTCAATAGTTATAATATGCTTCAAAAAGAAATATGGTAGATATAGTTTAGAACATTGAAAATGAGTTTAGTTTGATTCAGCATGTTAAAATAAAAAACATCGCATGTCCCGTAGAGTTTAGTTATAGAAAGTCCCGTCAAAAGCGGGATAACTTCTCTTAAATTCTAGACGAAAGTAACCTATTTGCATGTCTATGGCTTAACTATCTGGTATCTATGAAAATCTTTTGAATGCAAGTCGGTAGTTATGATGCGATGAAATAGATTTTTTCGGTCGCATAATCTCCATTTCGAGATACAAATCGTCGTAAGGTGCAACTACGGTAATCATTTGGTATACGGTTATCGTTTCGCCGACAACGCTTTTTCGCTAAGCGTTGTATCATCCTGGCATCTTCGACCCACTTACTCCCTGATTTCGCGAAAAAAGGGAGCAGGCGCATCGAATTAGGTAGGTCGGTCAGCTATTACGGCGCCGTGCCCGCTGTCCGTAGTACTTAACTCGGCGTGTGTGGCAGTGGGAGGCTACTACGAGGAAGGCGGCGCGGGCGCGGCCGGTTACTGCGGCGACTACGCGCGCTGCACGCCGCTGGCGCCGCACGTGCCGCACGCGCAGCACGCGCCGCACGCGTCCCACGCGCCGCACGCGCCTCACCCGCCCCTCGACCATCAGCACGCATGTGAGTATGTCGGACGCCCACTGCCGCCGACTGCCACTCGCAGAGTGCGAACCACTTACCCAGAAACACTTCTACAACTTTTAGGAGGCAGACAAAGTACCAATTTCACCTTGTATCGAAATATTTGATTTAAATGTCAATTGTGGTACGAGTGAGGTAAGGCGATCGAGTAGAGCTCAGTTCAAACTTTTAACAATAATTATTTCTTCCGATACCTATCGCTCTGCATGAATAATAATAAACTTTTGCATTCTGCGCTTAAACATCCTTTCGCTTTCCTGATATGATTTATATGAATGAATCTGCATTTAAATTAGATTTGATCCGGGAACAGTTGTTTCTTTTACTATACTGGAGGTCGAGTAAAGGTAACAAAGTAGTGAGGCTCGCCGTGGCCGCGGGCCGGGCGCGGGTTGTAGCACGCACGGTGTTGCAGGCGCGGGCAGCGGCGCGGGCGCGGCCGGCACCTCCGAGTACGTGCGCAACGAGCTGCGCGCGGTCGTGGGCGCGCGCTCCGCCCGCCCCGACCTGCACCCGCTGCAGCCGCCCGACATGGACTCGCTCATGAGCTTCGACATGACCCCACCCGGTACGTTGCTACTACTCTGACAACACCAGCTCTATACTTAGAATGGACTGTTCAGATGTTGTCTCATACTGCCGATATTACTCGAGTTATGTTTTGACTAATTTAAAAAAATATTTTAACCGCATTTAACTTGTTAATATTTGTATGTTCTATATAAGTAAATGTGTAAAGTAATGATAGTTTTACAAAGTGAGTGATATAATTTTAATTCTTACAGATTGTAATTATGATTTACTTAAATAACCGAAGATAAAGTGCTACCTAGCCAGTTTTAATTTTTAATTCAAAATTAAAATAAATTTATATGGATACTGCTGTGGAGGTGGTTCCCACTGTGATCGCGAATTGTTACCTTTTTCAAAACAATTTGGAGAAAGTACCTCTAGGTAGTATTTATGTAGCACTATTTTTATATCATGTCAGTTATAAGGACTAGCCATGCAACAATCACCGATACAAGGATACACATTATATTTTTTTATCACCATGTGATCGATATATTTCGAAATTAATTAATTTGTCTGTGTCATAGCATCGTATGTTATACTAATGTCGTTCAGTTGTTTTTGTATTTTGAAATAGTAGGTCTTCAATAGAGATTCAAGGTGATACAAAATTGCGATTTAAAATATTTATTCTGCTGTAGTTTGGACAGTACTTAGAAATCCTCCTAGACAACAGTGTATGTATTTGTATTTATTAGCTAGGTGTATTTGTTTCATCTGAATCAGATTAATGTGATCTAGTTATATCTCAAGATATAACAAGAATATCTTCACAAAATCTCAGGATAAATCATATTGGCTAACGTTATAAGAGACCATTAACTGTCTGAATATATTCGGGAATGTGAACAACAATATTTTGGGACATAAAGAAACAATGCTCGTCGAGCGTGTTTTCTTAACATTGTCAGTGTAGGGATAACCACTGCCAATGTATACGTGTGTACGTACGTAGGTGGCGGCAGTGTGGTGGGGGGCCGAGCGTCCTCGGCGTCGACAAATTCGTGGGAATCGCAACAGAGCACCCCGGTAAGCTTGGGACGCGATCAGCGAATACAAAATATCATCTAGTCACTTCACTTCCTTATCGGTTTTCATTATTTTGTAGACCTACTTATAATTATTACGTCTGCTCTGCTGCGTGTGTTGTCGATTCGATCATCTTGATACTAGAGCTGATTTAAGGAAATGTACCAAAGTTAGCTAAATGAAGATGTCTTAACCTAATCCTTATTATATCTCCAATAACCAAGTGAAATGAAATAATTTAAATAAATTTAATTTAAATTTCCAAAGTCTAAAAAGCTTAAAATTGGTACATTCCTGAATTTTGATAAGCTTTTGTGATGTGATGTCTAATAATTTGTTTCTTATCCTAGAGAAAACTATTTAATACAAAAGTAACGCAAATAATGATTTTTTAGAAATTAAAAAATATATAACTTACAATATTATAATGTCAACGGCTTTTAGGATTTAACTTCCAAAATACTTTTCAGCTTATTTTGAACAGTGGGAGAATTTGGCATGCACAGACAATAAAGTGTGGTGGAGGTTTTGTGACGTTGTAGTAATAAAACAAAAATAAATTATTGCAATAGTTTTGCTTCTTGTTCGCTTATGAAATGTTAGAAAATTGCGTTTTAATTCAGTTTTCGTAGATATACAACAGACGATTGCATGGCGGTACTGTAGGACTGGTAAACCGGATTATTCTATTAGAAACTTAATACACGAGTAGCGATCAAGGTTGATCTATCATAGGTAGTTTAATATTAATAATACATAATATTTAATCAATTTTTTCTCTTTGCGTTTTCAATAAAAAACAAACCAAAAAATGCTTAAAACTGATACATACGTTTGTGCAGCACATTTTTAGGAATAAAAATAATGAAACACTTTTTTATCCGTATTGTTAACACTCTTCAAAACTATGTTCTTATGTTGCCTGAATGTAGTCTAATTGTCATTGGGACAATATTTTGATCGATCCTCGTGTATCGTAAATACATTATTTTGCTTAAAATGCTATAGTAAAAACACTTTCGATTTAAACGTTTTTTTCAGGCATTAACTATATTTTCTCTGATTAGATTTTCTTATTACTCATATTCAACAATTTAATGAAATATTTTTATGTATTATGTCAATGCAATCAGAAGTCAGTAGTAAACGGAAATATCTTCTGTTTTATTGATAACTTGATGAGAATAAATAAATACAATTGGTGGTTTCATCATTGCATATCTAAATAAAAATCTCCAAACGTCGACTACCTGCGTAACGTCCGTTATTATATTTGGAAATATAAATATTACGGATGTACACCGCACAGTATAGTCTCCTCCCAGGCATTTGACTGATGTGTTTGCACTCTGTTGTGGATAGGCGCACCAGGTCGGTAGCGTTGTGTGGAGTGGTAGTGACCTGTCCGTTTGGTTTCGCGCAGAGTACTACGGAGGCGGGCTCGGCGGAGGCGGCGGCGGGCGGTGATGAGGCGCGCGCGGCGGCGGGCGCGGGGCAGGAGGCGAAGGCGTCGCTGCTGCAGAAGCTGCTGTCGCAGTAGCTGGCCTGCCCGCGCCTCTCTCTCGCTGAACTTTGCATTTATTAATTTCTCGCTTCATCGGATGGACGTTTACCGAAGATTCTTAGATTCCAGCGTAACGAACGTCGTCGTTCCGAGTTACGATCTACGTGGTACCTCTGCGGCTGTAAATCTCACTCCCGTGAGAATAATATAGTACATACGCGTATTTATAGACACCTTTAATGTAGTCTAGTAGTGCTAGTGATGTTTTCGAGTTGTATAAATCGTTTCGTTAATGACATATTACTTCTAAGTTCTTTGAGAAACTAGATTTTATAAATATGTATGTAACTATGCTCTAATTTTAACGAAAAACGAATCGATGCGAATTTCGTAGCTTCCTGTGATGGAAAAAAAATAGTGATTTAAAATTATTTTATTGATTCGTACGCCCAGTACACATACACAATGTACAATAGAAATATACTGCGTGCAATATTGTATAGAAATAAACACATATTTTGGCGTTGTGAACGTTATGTATTATAGTATGAAAGTCAGATGTTACCTGTTATGACAAAGTAATTTGTATTATAGTATATGATGACGAGACGTCGAGTGAAATGGTTTCTCTTATGGAGAATATTATTTTTACGTGTAAATAATATGTTGTTAAATTATAGCTGTTGCTTTATTGTAAATATTTTTGTTAAAATATTTCATTGTCTTTCGTGCATGGTACAATTTTTTTTTATTTCAATCTTATTATGTAATTGATTAAATCATTATAAATATTATTTGATGTCTTTTCCAACATTATTTACCTCTCCATTTATGTTTGCTTATTTTTTGAATTTTGTATACAGCGATCTAATTTATGTTATAATCACAAAACTTTTTATCGACCTGTGAGTATAGCGTTTTACCTGATACAAAATATGTGTTAATATTTTTGAAACTTCCCAAAATGATTTTAACTTATATTTATGTAAATGATTTTATATATTTTTTTATTTGTAATTATAACATAAATATGTCGTTTCGGAGAAAGAGTAAACCCCCCCTTATAAAATTGTTACATATATATGAATTCTATAAATGGACTAACTTATCTATTTGGTGTTTGTACCGTAACACAATGGCGTATACTCGTCGTAAATAATAAACAATTTGAATTGGTAACAAAATGTGCTATAAATATATTTTTGACTTAGGAATATTTCGCTATTTCATCGCACATTGTGCATATTTTGAATTTAATAAATAACAGAATATTGATGATCTAAATTATGCACCATAGGTATTGTCATAACTTAATGGCTAAATATACACGTTTTTGACACGAATATAACGATTTTGATGTTGCTACGTTTAATTATCAATGTATTTCCGTGTCTATTGTCTCAAATTAATGAAACTAATATTTGAAAATAAAATTTAGCAAAATGTTGATCTTCAATTACTTCAATTAGACTCCACGATTTTTTTTAAACAATTCTAAGTACAAGTCAATGTACCCAAATTGAATATTAATTAACAAAACTTACTACTATTGACTCACTCTGTTTCAGACGCTTTTAATATTTATCGTCATGATCTAATCAAAAACGTGTGCGCTGCAAATATATGAATTGACTCGACATACATTTCGTTATTTGCTATTGATAAACTTATTTACCTAATGGTAGTTTAAGTTTTGCTCGAACATCCCACGGTCTTAATTATAAACGTTGTTTATATTTGAAATGATAAAAAGTTCATTTATATAATTTTATAGTTATCTACGATAAGAAATGTTGATGGTTTAATAAAAATAATGTTTATAATTAATGTCATTTAAAGTAATGATCTGTGTGTAAGTTATATGTGCGGTGGCCATGACGTAAATTTGTCAATGCGAGAAACATCAATGTTGAATGTCATTGTTAGAAACTATTTATTAAGTTTAGGCACGAAATTAGCAGTATTTACATACTTTGCCATTTCAGGCAGTATAAATGCTAGGATTTATAATTATTTAAAAACTTGACTAACAATTGTCTTAATATGGTGACGGAAGTAGGTTAGTATCTGACGTTACAAATGTACTTAGCTACAAATATAACATATAAGATCTTTTGACATCTTCAGTTGATAATAGTCAAAATAAAAATAATGTAAAGCAAATATTGCTTGAAATGGCACGTAATTTTGACGTTAAAAATTAAGCATACTAGAATTGCACAATATTATCTAATAATTATTATTGTATGTAAACTTAAAAGTATAATTATAATTAAATGACGATAAGACCTCTTGAGTGTGGTATGTATCCTGAAACGGTCTAAAATATTGTCTAACATAAGTAAACCTCAGGACGGATAAATTAAAAATGCTCCCCTTTATATAGTCGGGACCATACCTAGCCTGAACGTCAGAACAGTGCAATTTTGAATTATAATGAAGAGTTAAAAATAATTGTTTTGTGACAGTTTTCACTAAAGTGATGATCTTTGACAATCGGGTACATGCTATCGCCGACCTTTATGTTTTTAATCAGGAATTGTTGCACGTTTACCATAGATACCTGTTAGCACTAATTCTATGTAGTCGTTATAATTTGTTGGCGAGTGGCAACAACTTAAGCGTTATAAAGTACTTAAAAGATTTTAGGGGGTTCACTCAATTTAGATCATAATATAAGTAAGGTTCCATATATGTTTTAAATACTTTCCTATAAAAATATTTTTCGAAACACCAACCATAACATGTAAGACGTAGATACGTTAAAGAAGTAAATTGTGATGTGCTATAACTAAATAATAAACGTACAAAATATGTATAGATAACCCATAAACCAAGTGAAACGAGTAATCTGTCTATAAAATATAATGATAAGAATATTTTTATACCATTCGAAATAAAAAATAGTAAGAAGCGTAGGCCATTGACCAATTTAATTTGTCATGATGATAAAAATTGAAAACATGAATAAAAAGTTGGGCTCATTTGACGAGGATACAAAGTGAGATAACCAAGCTTTACGTAATCTGATGACCATGATAACATAATTCATTCCACACGATGGTTACAGAGAGGCGATTCTGTGTTAGTTGGTAAATTTCAAATAAAGTACAAGTGAGGGCCTTGAAACATGGAAATTTAAGGAAATAGGCAAGGAAGTAGTCGTTTCTAAATACATTCATAATGCATAAATATATGGTAACAAAATTTATTTACTCGTAACTGGTCGCTAGATGGAACAGCATATAATGCCGTCACTTAGTTTACGACGTCTCGATGAGAATGAATGTACACAAATGTTATATTTTTTGCAGATTTACGGTAACATAACTAGTTTATGTAATCAAAACTATATTATAACGTTCGAGAACACGTCCATTGCATGATTAAACCGACTTTTCCGTTATGTAAATAATGATGTCATGCCGTAATAAAGCATAGGTGCCTGAAAATCATAGATAAAAGAGTATTTTTTCAATGCCATCTTTTAAAAATAGAATAAAGCGATTCTTGATAATATTGAAATAGATTTTAGAAATAATATGTCGACTAAAGTCATAAGTCTGCAACTACATATAAAATAAGAACTAATAAAATATTCATAAAAACTCCAGCCTCATATTTACCTAAATCAACAACATTGTATATAAGATACATATTAGAATGAAATGTTTTTATATACTGTAAATCAGGTACTGTCACATGTAAACAAGTTATTTACATACACAGGAATAATGATTTATCTGCAGGTTTATTAATTACATATAAAGCTTCAGATTTCAATTTTGAAAAGTAACTGAATAGTCCTACAAGCCAAAATACGTTTTACATGTGACTGTATTTTTATAAATTGACCCATAGGTCATAGATTAAACCTATACCTATGCTTTGTATGCCCTACATTATAAATTCATGTCTACTTTAATATGTAGTTACGGTTAAATTTAATTGGTTCATTTAGTCTTCCACAATGTGTAGTATGAAATCTGGAGTGACTTAAAATTTTAATTTATCCTTTTTGGTTTTAATGTATGAATTTAAAGCGTGTGTTAGCACAATGAAAAATATGTTTTGCCTTTTGACTTGCGAAATGGAATTCTTAACCGGTAGTAATTCGTTGAATATGACTAACCATGATGCCTTTAATAAGCTAGCTACAGTCTGAGATCTAGAGTGCATTAAAATATTAAGATATAACAAAACTGTAATTGAAATACAATACTATAGGAGAAATACATACATACTTACCTTCCGTTTACTTAAGATGGTCTAATGCCTCTAATAAGTTTCTACTCTTTTCAATCCTAGTTACAGAATACTATTTCTGTCTTCTATAATTAGAAGCACATTAATACACATTACGTTTTTCCCAAAATTATGAAGTCAGCACCTAACAACCGTTGCCCGATGATAGGAATTTTATCGTGTACAACGATTATAATTATATAAACGTGTGCGTTTGTATTCATCGTATTGAAGCTCAATAGTATTAAAATAAATTACCTATTACTTCCATCTTCTAAATTATTAAAGTTTAGGCACTAAAGTCGATATTTTGTAACAACCAGATAGACGTGCTCAAAGTTACGACTGCGCTGCGCCGTATTTATAATCATCAACGAAAATAAGTATTCCTATAATATAAAAATAATATTTTGATAACGGGAAACTAAAATTTTAAAGTGGGCTTTATAAATCAATATTACATGAGTAGACTTCGTCTAGTTATATACTGATATTCGTCTTGGTGAAAGGAATTACCTCATTTAAGAATCAATTGGAACTTTGTAGTTCATAACAAAATTGTACAAACTGCTACTGTTTAAAACAAACGTTGACGAAGGATAACATTTGAAAAATCAAGTGTGTGCTGATATACTTATAAGTATTTTTTTCTTATTACTTAGAATATATTTGATTTGCGAATTGGGAGACCCGATTCTAATATTATTTAAAATATATGGAATTTTCGAAATTAATGGTTATTACGAACATATTGTAAGAGCATGGTAGATTTTACATTAAATGATTACACATTTCTGGAGAAATCGGTATATATTTAAATGTTACATATGATTTGGAATTCTATGTATGAAGATTGGAATTACTATTTCATTTTGTATTTAAGATATTACGACCCATTGTCTCAGAGTAAATTTAATTAATTAAAATATAATTAATTGGGTCCAAAATTCCATCCAATCTTGCAGAATAAATTCAATTGGACTGCATTAACAAATGTGATATATCGATGTGTAATAGAAATATTTTTTTATCATTCATATAAAATTACTCTGCGGCAAGGGCCTATGGATCACTATCACTGTGCACTTATTTAATCAGAAACATAGACGGGTACGGGAGTCTTTGTTTCTAATGGAAAACATAATTAGTTTAACAAGACTTGTTTTCAGATTATGTTACACGATAAATCAATTTATTTTATAGTTATTGTTTATTATCCTGATATTAAGAAAGGGTTTTCTAAAATTCCTCTAATTAGAGGTAAGATTGTGTGATAAAATATTTATTATAGAAGGATGACAGTCGCTAACACAATGAGGCATTCTCGTACGCCGCCGATTTTATTTTTTGTATAAAATCATGCCTTTTGTCTTGGCCTGTCGTCTGCGTACAAGGGTATTTTTATATTGTGAATATTACTTAGGTTTAATATTCTGTTATATTGCTATAACTAAACTAATTATGTTTTCCTAAACCATTGCAAAGTGATATTAGATTTGGTCGCTCACAGAATTGATGTTTAAGAATGTGTTTTACTACTTGACAGAGCTGTGTTTCCATTGTAGAGATAAGCAAAGGCAGGTGTCCTTAGTCATAAATCTCAACAAATATCAATTACTTTTTTAAGACAAGCTGGTTACATAAAATACTTTTTCGATAAAAATATTAGACTCCTAGTCCTTGTTTCTACAATTATCTTTTTTGTGAGTGGCCGTTAAGTCTGTGTTATTTAGTTCTTCAAATGTTAATTAAGGCCTTTTGTGTTTCTGTGCATTTCTACGCATTGTATGTATGTATGTTTAAATATTGTAAATAGCTAAAATACATATATTTTTACGATTAGCATACACAACCAAAGTTGTTATGAAGTGATGGTTGATTAAATAAGAAATTTAATTATAGGTCGTTATGTTTATTTAAGAAGAGATTCAAATTAATCTGTACAGTTGCAATGCCAGTACATCCAATGTCTTGTCTTAGCAATGTTAACAACATCCCCGATTTAAGTAAAAATATCTTCAACAACCAAATGTATAAAAGAATAAATAAGCAAACAATGAAAAGGAGTAAGACATTCTCCTTTTGTTCCTAATAGCTTGCTACGGGTGATTGCCACTTGGTAACAGTCAATTAAGAAAACATACACGACAAGTACTAATACCTTGAAAATGTAATATTTTATTCATTGATGAAATCAGGCGTTATGAGTACATAACATTTAAGTTGTATTTTTTTGTACATTATAGATTCGAAAATATATTAATATCTAAATAACCTGTGTTTTAGTTAATACCTTCCCTCTATACTTCTGACGCTAGTTTTCGTTGTAATATTTTTTTCCCACGTTTTTATACACTCACTTTCCTTGTTTGTTTGTCGTTCCAGTAGAATTTTTGCAATATTATTATAATTAATAGACTAAAAAACTAAAAACCCACGCTTTTAAATGTCTCTCCATTCAAATTTTACCAGTATCGGTCCATTTTGCATTGTGTATCGGGTCTGAAGCTTGCTTATCGAAAAGTGCCTCATCTTTCAATGTTATCGTCGTAACGACAAAAAAAAAATCAAAAAAAGTGAGTGTATAAAAACGTGGGAATAATACCTACTACTCTACAGCCGGCTTCCGGGGTAGTAAAGTCACTATTAATAATGAGTTAAGTAAGCAGATAGTTGGGAGCACTGCTGTTGTATTAAACGTCATTTGCACAAACTTAGTCCCGCCAGTGGACGACATGCATCTCAATAAATAAAATGTCAAGAGCGAGTCCGACAAACACTGTGTAAAATAAAATAAATGATCACTCACCAAATCTCTTAACGTACCAAACTATGGAGCTAGACACCAGCGTTTACAAGGAGCGACTGCATATCTGAACTCCTTAACCCAGTTACCTGGGCAACACGATACCTCTTAGTTAGACTGGTTGTCAGACTTTGTAAAGACTGTCAAAGATGTATGAATAACAGCCGGGACCCTACCCGGAATTCTACAACAGAGTAGGTAAGTCAATTTCACTATCACTATATGATTTTCCAACAGATACGATAGATTCACTGTAGTGATAACATAGTTCCCGCAGGGGGTACCTAGCCACGCTATATTATTTTGGCTATGAAAATATCTGTAGCCATAAGCTTTAGATGCCATTAACCATTCCGAACCTGGGCCCGCTGAGGTCGGTGGTGTGCACGCGCTTCGATGATTACTACTTAAATTCGTACAATGTAGATTAAAGCCGTAAGGCTGTACTACAAACGAATAATGTAAAATGATACAATTTACACTGATTATAGTATTCATTTTTATAATATGTTTAAGTGTCCTAAAAATCACAAGTTCCTTAAACGCAATGAAGTGGATACAGCAGTGGTTTGGGAGTAAAGAAAATTCGCTACTTTTATATACAGGGGTAAGTTTTTTTTTATTGTTTAGTTCACTCAATGTTTAGGTACTTGCAGTTATTAGTATTTTTTCCTACTAGTTCACATTTTGCAAACGGACGGGAAACAAAATGGCTACTCCGGGACATTAGATATTTATTAATAGCTGGAAAGTCTTTTTTTTAATTCTTCATACCGTCTTCAGCAAGAGTGTGAGTGGCCAGTAACATTTATTATAATTATTATGTGTAAGTATGTATGACTAAAAAAAATTAGATCATTGTATTAATTATTGTGATTGTCACAATACCTAACCTGTCGTGAAACAATACCTATGTATTGTTACTTTTATCTTCAACATTAAGGTACCTATTTCCTAATAAAATTCAATTTGTCTTACACTATATTATACGGATAACATTGGTCACAAAACAATAACATTGGTTTATGACCAATGTTATCCTAGTAAAACAAATTGAGGTAAATTATCTTTTCTGTTTTTAATACTTTTCGTATATGTAGATACCTCTTTCGTTGAATAGAATGGCCTCAAAAGCTGACGTAAATGCTAATTTAAGCTTATTAACGTATTCAGCGTCGATAAAGTAAATTAATTGATGAGGTCACTTGGCAAAACGTAAATTGCTCTGAATTTTCGCGGTTAAACAAGTAGAGTTGTGTTACATAGAGCAGAGAACTCTAATGGATCACAAAACATTATCTATCTCAAAACATTGGCGTCTTACTAAGCCTGAGTTTCAAATAGAATGTAACTAGTTAGGTACTTATGTATATTAAGTTGTTATAACAAATTCATTCATTCATTTTTTGCAGCTTATAAAAGTCATACAATTTGCTCTTGGGTGATGAAAAGTTATATTAAGTATTCAAAGAAACTCTCCAAAGTAAGTTAACAACTAAGGTTGTACAAAACAAAACTATAAACCAACTCATAGGCAATAATTTGTGAGACAAAAACAATAATATCAAGAATATGAGTAGGTACTTAGCAGGTGATGGTGTTATTACAAACTTAAAGAACTTAACTGAAAACGAACAACAAATTTCGGTCACGTCATTGTGGGACCATAACGAGTCAATATCACGTGACTAAAATAACCCGAATTTCTTTGTTTAGATCAGTTTCCAGTTTTTAATTTCCATTGTCTTCGGTATATTTTACTTTTAACATAATGTTAGGACGCTTTCATGTTACATGCGTAATGTGTCAGGTGTTACATGGATTTAGCCGTCACGTTATTCGGGTTTTCAATTTATTGGTCTTATAGATGTAGAATTCCAAAAGTTCAAGGAACATTACTATATTTAAGTTAACAAATTAATGCCTATATAAACATGGAGCTAAAATATATTTGGAGAGCTCGAAATTCTTCGCGCCGTATGCCGACTCGCCCTTTCGTTTGATTCCCGCAGTCCCGGCGGGGGGCGTGTGCCCGAATGTCGGGAGTGTTTGGGATTTCGTATTACAGTATCCTGGAGAGCCGGGCTGTGCCCGTTTAGCGTAGTCAGGAGGCGCGCGCCCGCTCGTCCGCACGCATGCGTCTGCTATACTATCCTGTTGCACGCATTACGTAGTCCCAACTCCTTTCACTACCGCGCGATCTGTTTACGTTACGTTAGATAAAAGATAACATTCAAAATATTATCATTTGCCATTTCCTAGTAAATTTGTAAATAGTAAACGTACAATTAATTGATTGACTGTTATTGCCTTTATTAGAAAATTACTGTGGTGAATTAAGCTTACGCAAGAACTATGTGGTAATGTTGACAGTGCAAAAACGATTTGCCAGATCAGAAGCATGCCTTGGAGCTGCCCGTGGTCACGCGACCAACAGCAACCACTCGCGGTCAGTCCACCACTGCACTTGGTGACCCAGGTTAGTTTGCAAGATTTACATTGACGGCCAGTAAACTAAAGTACCTTATTTCTTATTATAATTCTGTTCTAGGTAGTAAGTAAAAGTGTTATGTACATGTAGTATGTAGTGTACATTATCATTTTATGAACCTATAAAGTGTTATGTACTAAAGGTTCAGTGCATTATATTTCGGTGATATCATCACTTATAATTAGCCCTTAATATCGTAGGTACTTAATAAAATTACTTATAAGTTTCTTTAGTCAATTAACTGGCGGCGCCACACGCTCTAAATTTTTTTATTAGAATAGTTTGAAGATAGCGATAGTCAATGAACTCATTAAGAAATTCATAAGCGGCAGACTGATGCTTGTTTTTTCTAATTCGAAAGCTATAGTAGGACAATCCTACTTACGATAATAGTAGTAGCAGTGAGCTGGTATCCCCGGAATGTTTTAATGGATTTAAAGTGGTGTACGAGTGTTAATATCATGTCCATAAAATGTAGAGATGTGCTCTACCGATGATGGACATAACAGCTTCACTTAACTGAGTATGTATTTTAGTTATATTTAGGTACTTAATGTGAAATCCATGTGTGGATTATTAAATGTAATGAGGAAACAATAAAATATGGTATATATTAATAAATATTTTATATTTAGAAGGGTGTATATTTCATATCAGTCCATTTGTGCATACATGACATTTATTTCTGTCATAAAGTCTATTGTCCCGATAGCAGAACAGACGTACTTACTTACAATAGACAAACAATGAAGGAAGTTCAAGAAAGGTGAAGTTTGACGCATAGTATAAAGCATTTTACCTGAGTAACCAGTATTTGTTTCATTATAAAATGTAGAGACGCGTCAATTTCACAGTTTGGCTATTTACCAAAATCTTTAGAATTTTAAATGCAATGTTCATTCATGAATGTAAATGCACAAATGACAAATGTGAGAACAAACCGAGATTGCTAATGCTAATGCTACTGCTGAGGCTCTGGAGTAAGATTACGATCAGCTGAGCCGCGGCTTACAGCTCAGTCACAAGCTGCTTGTGTCAGCGGCTGGCCGCATATGAGGCCGCCGACTACGCCAGCCATAGAGTGCTCTTCTTGACGACATTAATTAAATACTAAGTGTAAATAAAAATAAAATCAATTGTGATATGTGATGATAATAGACTATAAAATATGACGCTAAAATAATTATGATAATAAAATGATTTTGTAAAATGCCTTGGAACTGCCTTTGGGGATATCAGCCACCAGCACCGACTTGCAGAGTCAGTGGACCACTGCACTTAATATTACAGGTAATTGGATAATTGTTACATCTTAAACTACATTTTAACTATTTGTCTTGCTATAGTATTATGAGTTATTTGTAGTGTCATGTTTTTGTAGTTTATTGTAATTATATTTACATTAATAATTAATATCAAAATTTATTTTAACCCATTGATAATTTATTTTTAATTGATTTATATATATATATTATAAAAAAAAAATATAAAACTTAGCAGTTAAATAAACTGTCGCACCTGCCGCGTTTTTATTTTCACGGGTATCTTTTATTTGGTTTTCTTTTATAATGGGGATTTAATTGAGTTGTAATATTATGTTTTTTCCGCTTTATTCTTAACAACTTGAAGATTTTAGAAATATTGTTAAAAGCTTTTCAATACAATCATAACAAAATAATGTAGTTATGTCATTGATAAGGAGTGATCACAAAATACTGTGTGTTAACACAGACTCAATGTTGTGTATAAAAAGTAAACATTAAAAAATCCGATATTTCAGAAGAATACAAAATAATAAAAAATCGTGAAGATACATGTACATGTTTCAGTATTGAAACTTCTTGTTCTCTTGTTGTCCTGCAAGAAAGAAAATTCATCAACTTACTTTCTTCGGAAATACGCAATTTTTGGCTATTTTTTAAGGCCGGGTGGAGGACGTAACATTAAAGTAAAATAAAAAATAAAAATGACGTCTAATAACTACGTTGTTCTTTAATTACGTAGGTACATAGATAAATGGATATTTTTCTATGGCCTTGTAGAATATAATTACCTAGGTTGACTAGATCTAAATCTACGCAAGTACTTTTAATAAAAACTGCGTTTACGGCGATTAAAATAGTTATATTGTATTTATTTTCGAAAAAGTATTTTGCTTTAATTTTGTGTGACTCTTCTTCTGCAATGCCTTTTCACTTTTTATGTGGGATCAGCCATCCTTTAAAACTTATTTTGTATAACTCTACAAAAATAGTACCTAACTAAACTATTTTTAAGGTTATTCCTCTAAGCCGAAGGAGTTCATCGCAGCAAAAGTGTATGCTACAAAATTTACATACACATAATGTTACATGACTCCTACATACATGGTATACATAGAGGCTACTTATATGCAAAACTAGATACAATAATAATTTTATTGTTGTGACATCGTTTCATTAGGTTACCTTGGCAGGTAGTGTAGTTAACGGTAGAATGCTAATGCGTTGAGGTGAGTTCGTACGGTTCGTAGCATTGTCGCATGAACCCGTGCCGGCCCGGCTTCCCAAAAGGTTGCGCAAGCGCAAGTACGCCGCCCACGGGCCGGCGCCGGCGACAGCGCCGTCACTGGCTCTGAGCAAATATCTTGAGACAAGTTCATTGTCGACTGATTATAATAAATTATAATAAGAATATTAAACTAAACTAGCTAAGACCGAGATTTGGGAATATTGTTAAGCGTTTAAAAAGTAAACACGTAAGCACGCATTTCAATATTTTTGAATATATTAAATACACAACGGTTGATTCAGAAAAGGCTTATTTTGATCAGAAACACGATGTTCCGTTAACATTACTGCGTAGTTTTCCTATTAAATGGCGCATTGCAGTAAGATAATGCTCTTTATTAGTGCTTCGATCCAGATGTAATTCAAACCGGTTGTAGCTAATACTTTGATTCGTGTTATCTATCCAACATTTATAAGTTAATTAAGAGCATGTGGGGCTGCGCGCGCGCATCCCCGCTCACAATGGATCCTTTCAGCGGGCGGTACCTTTGAACTCTACCCGTTACTAGTTCAATTATGTATTTATTATTTTCTATTGTGCAGTGTACGTGTGATGTTAAGCTATTTCTTGGATTAGAAACTCTATTGTTTGCTATGCCTATAAAGTAGAAATTATTCAGTAAGGTTTAAATAGGGCAGAATAACTTGCACTGTACTTTAATAATTGCCATTTCTTTGTCTACTGCCAAAAGTGCAAAACTGTGCTGTGACTTAAAACAAAATAATTTAAATATAATAAAAAAAAGTCTCTGCTGTAATGAGAACCGAAAACACGACGCATTGCAAATACGCTTCAGATTTTGATGCATGTTTTAATAAAAGTCATATGAATAATCTTACGAAAATAAACTCAACCCTTTGGGTACAAGAATATCGCGCACATGAAGTTAAAAAGTGTCGCGATTATTTTTGTTGGCGTCTCGTCGTTCCGTCTCGGCTTCGTTTCAGGCTTCTGTTCTTCTGTTTGTAAAAGACGTTGACACGGTGTGTTTTGCGATCTTTTTTATTAGTGTGACGCTTTCGGAGTGTTTTAACGCATTCCAAGTGGATTAGGTCGATTGGTGCCGCTTCTGAGTTCTGACATAGCTACTGCGAAGTATCGTGCGGCTTGCGTGCTTTATTAGAATTTAAAATATTTAACGTTGGAATCAATTTTACTAAAAACTGGACCAGAATACACTTAAATCATTAAGTACTGTAACAGTTTTGTTTAACAAAAGCTGGTAACAATAACTGTTATTATTTAAGTAACTGTTACACATTTATCAGCTTATAAATTACCGATAGTGACAGGCGGCAGGCGGTGTCAGAAGACATGACTCCACCGCGAAGGGTTATAAGTGCCTGTAAGCGATGATTTACGACACATTCCTGGGCAGAGCGCGACGAAGATCCATCAGAGCGCCTGCGCATAACGATGGGAACAAGATTACTTCTCACGTCTGGTGACAGACAAAGCTCTTTGTGGCATTGTCCGTGCGGTGCGCGGAGCCCAGGCCGCGCCGCGGCGCCGGCTCGCTGTCGTCTGGCTAAGCAGCGCATCAAGTACCCGCAGATTAGTCATCACACCCATACTGTATTCGAGAACGTACGCAAACAACCAATGAATATATAAAACATATTGAAATATTCATTGCAATCTCTCGTTTAGTTTGAATGTTATCGACTTATTTAATAATGTAACATCTGTGCAAAGTTACACCATGCCAGCTCTTCGGTGTTTTACAGTTTTTATTATTTATTTAGTCGCTGGTTACGTTATTGTACGTGCTGTTACTTATATAGGACTTCCCGGAACATTGCGCACGGGCTTATTGCATATTAGGATAGGTATTATTGTTTGTTACGCATATGCAGGGTACGAACCGGCAGGCGGATCTACTCTGTAAATGTATAAATGTCTAACAAAAATTCCCCCAGCTCTGATCAATTGACCAAACTCGTAGTATCGTTCTGCGATTAGAACGCAACGTATGGTGTGAGCTTTTAAAATGTTTTCATGTTTATGTTCGTAATTCCGAGCGGATGTTACGCAAGTGCAATGGTACTGCCCAACTAAAGCGCTTGACCGGAAGTTTGGTGCGGGGCGCGGGCCGAGACGCGGGACGCTCGCAGGTACATAATGATACCTCTAACGAACAGCACAGGAGCGGCACCGAACCTTATTATTGGTAATGCGTAATACATTGCGCACAATTAGTGCAGCACTCGCTGGTAATTGCCGCTAGCTTCGGGCGCATTTTGCATAGCGTGTAGGTCCAACCTACTTGGGAAATCACTAGGCATGATGTAGTTATTTATAAATATGAAATGTAGGAATTTAAACTACACGTCTCAATGTATTACGTAACATGAAATATTAAATTCTCTTAAGTAAATTATGTACAAGTTACATGACACTTGAGAACGCTAGGAATTTCTGTAGTTTACGGTCTCCGCAGCCAAGTATTTAACATGTCACGAATATCAAAGTCATTACAATAGCGAATAGGTATGAAGGGGGTGTAGAATTTCTAGTCAGATTAAATTTCGTTGCTGAAATTCAAATACGTGTTCAGAACAAGGTCTGCGCAAAAAACATTACGCTTGGCGAAATATGCTCACCAGCTGTCACCCAGACGTCGAGCGCAGGGAACTAACACTAACAAGTATTTACAGAGAGGTTTCACACCACATCCCCAGTACAAATACTCCCAGCGTCACTTGCTAACGAACCCGGTAGTAAAAATAATAGTAACTCTTAACTATGAATCAAAACCATATGAAAGGAACTCGTAAAATATATTTTATTCCCTTATTGGTACATAAACGCAGTTTAAAAATAGTTGGGACCACCTGGCCACCGCTCTCCTCATAACTTCGAGTGCAGGGAACGTGATTTATGGGTGTTTAAGTTGAACACAATGCAACCGCAAATATAACCCTTGACTATTTTTCTGAAGTACAAATTGTCACAAGGTAGATTATTCAAGAGGCGGCTGACAAATCAACCCTAAGTTCCTACAAAAGGCAATTTATTGAAATTGCTTCTATCATAACAGCCGTGGGTTAATGTTGCCACTGTAGCGCTGGGCTAATATATTGACATTGTATGAAATTTTAAATAATTTATTTACGAGTGTTTATTGAATAACCCACGGATGCTGGTACGGTAAACAAGTTGTTCCGTGGTTACCAGTTAACCCGAATGACCGCACCAGCATCGGTACGGAGCTGACGTGTTGTAGTCGGTGTGACCGTTTAACTACGTGGGAGGTCTTATTATTTCCACATAAATCCAATCGACTCCAAAAATCCGTACTCTTGATGGCAAATTAATTTTGAGAAAATAAAAAAATACTACCGGATGAAAATGGAATGTGAACGCATTTTACGAACCTTTACCAGTCTTTTTAATCAAAATAGATGAAAAGAAACGAAATTATAATCGTTCCAACTCAAATACTTTCACGTATTTCTGGCCGTTTTGTCCTCCGCCACAAATATGTTGAGCAAGACAATTACCGAAAGCGCATTGAATCCAAAATTGCTGATTCCTTTGTTAAGAACAATGTATATCATGGATCAGGTATAAATTAAAGGAAGAATACCAGTTGAACAACTATTGTTACTCACGATTGCTCGGTATACAGTAAAATTAAACCATTTGATTGTTATTATGATTGTTTTCTCTGAGTGAGGGATTTTGTTTTGTTTTTCAATGGTGTTGGGGTTATTACTCGCGTCACCCTACACTCTGTATTTTGACGGCCCCAGCAATTAAGTTGTCACTGCGTAGCATTATCGTTATTGCCTTTGAACGTTGAAGTAACATTTCATTAGAGTACCACAATCACGTCAATTGCTTACAGTTAAAGCTCACAAGATCTTTTAAACGTTTCATTTTGGTTCTTGTAGAGAGCTCGCCATTTTGTAATTAGACAAAAAAGGTAATCCGTGTAGATATATTTTCTGAAAAAGGTATGATTGTATCTTCAGAGTCTACAGACAATATAAGACCGTAGCGAAAACTAATTGGGTGACGTCATTCGGACAAGGTTTTTGTTTAATGGTGGCTCTAACTACTGCGTTTACTGTTTAGTCTACTTAACATGCGCGTTATCATCGACTGCTTGTGAATTTACGAGTATTTGGTTTGTCAATTTGCGCGAGTTCAAGCTGACACGTTTTTCAGGGATTCATAATCTCATGAATTTCAAGTTTCCTAATTTACGCGTTGCGCAAGTTCAACTGAGTGTTAAGTGTATCACTGTACCTTTATGACGTCATATCACAGTTTCAACACCGTGTAAACAAAGCCACAAGCCAGTCTCTGGCACACATTGCGTGCTCATTTCCAGGACAAACAATGAATATTATTTGGGAAATAAATTTGCATATAAAACGCTAGCTGAGCAGGAGGTCTTACAAACTGATTTCTGTTTATTTTTACGACAGAATCTAATTTAAAAAACGTGAATGGTTCTATCTCTCAATAATAGAGTTCGATGATAGAATGATGATGTACCTACAGTTATTATTACTTAACCCGTATAACAGAAGATTTAATTTAATTGAAGCCCCTTGTGATAAGTACGTTTTAACGAAGACGAATAGAATTAAGATTAAGTTTTGTACTTTAAAGATTAGAAATTATGTGGTCTCTAAATCTACGGGCTAGTAATAATATAACGTTTACTTGGGCAAATAGAATGTTTAATTTTGGAGATTGAATTAGACGAGGGAATGATACAGCATGTTATATTGGAAATGTCATAGCCGGATTGCGTATAGAGCTCGACCCGGCGGCGATCCGTACTATACGCTCGCCGACACAAATATCTGTTGTACGCCTTTCCTCCATTACCCACGACACGGGTGGTCTCCCGGAATCCGTGCGAGTACTCAGAAATTACCAATTTCCTTTACCGAACTAATATCGCATATGTATAACATAATTTAGTTGGTTTTGGCAATTCCATGCTCGCGTATAAATAAGTGAGCGCTACGTAGGTATAGGGAACATGCGGGCAACGCAACAAAGTACAATAATTTTACTTTAAATAACTGTATAAATGTTTGAGAACGGCAGAGTATCGATGGTTATAAATAAAGAAATTATGAAGCTTACGAAATCGCGGCTGCAACGCTCGCTGATCAAGAGTAGCCGAGAGAACATTCCATCTAAAATCATGCGGTATAACCGCAGACTCGTATTGGTTCTACTGCATAATCAAATTACATTAATGGCCCGTTTGTAGACCCCTCTGAGCCCGTAGTGCCCGAGTGCCCGTACCCACACACGTCACATCCACACCGAGGTATTCAGACGAGCTCGAGCGGTCACTCGTACTTGTAGCAACGTTTGGTATTACGTAGGTGCTTTCATAAGTGTGAGCATGATCTAGACTTTCTCCTTAACACTTCAAGTGGAAGTGTTTGACAATCAATCATGTAACGGCAGCATCTCGAACTTCACGTTACCCACATACGAGATTTCTTTTCGATATGCTAATGTTACAATTTACAAATTTAATTATAATGAGCTTCGTAAGAGTTCTTCAAAAATAATCTGGTTTCTATAAAGCGTAGTTACCTTAAATAATAGTCAGTTTTGTTCGAATCTAAGTTATTTGAAAAGTAAGAAGAGTAAAAAGTTTTACCCTTCCAAATGGAAACAGTGCTCAGTAAGATTTAGGTATTATCAAAATAGAGATTTTTAGAGATATGTGCAAAATATTCTAAAAGAACCTAAAAAAAATTGTATTTTGCTTATACATATAATGTTTTTTTTTATTCAGAAAAAAGACTTAATATCTTTTAGGAAGTTGTAGGGCTTACTTTGAATTCTTAATATATTTACAGTAACAATAAAGCAACATAACTGACACTTTAAAAATAATAAAACCAAGCTCCTCATCTCATGAAATCGACTCCCAAAGAATAGAAAGTGATACTTTTTTTATCCCTCCGTAGAATCAGTTTATATTAGGAAACATTTAGACATCAAAACCCATTTAACCGTTAAAACCGTAAACCGTGAAGAATTAATGAAGCTATAAAAACACCATTCAAATACTCCTAAACTATTCACTGCATTAAAAACAATGCTTGAAATAAAATACTAATGATAATTTATTACGTTTATACACGTTATCTCATTTAATATACTATTGGAAAAATACAGATAAATGTTTTAACACTGGTTCTAATAGGTAAGGTTTTCTAGATTACGAGGCTATGCGCTACATTTGTAACTCACTGTTATTTCTATTATTTTATTGACGTTTAAATATAACCAAGTAATAATAAATTGTGTGGATAGTTAGCAATGAAAATTAATTTATTATTTAAATTTTTATATCATAATAGGTTTCTGCTTTTACATAAAGTAATTAAAACATTTTCCGCTTAACACCATATCGACGCGTTTCTCTAAAAATAGCCCCAAAATTGCATGTTATTGCGAGCTACGATAATTAGGAAAATTATCACATTAAATCATCGGCAAATTTGTGCCCAGATAAGTTGTTTATGAAAATGTAATAATATTGAACCACCCAGAATCGTTGGACGCACGATATTGCAACAGCTATCGACAACTATATTATTGGCTTTGGAACGCTGCACCGATAAAGCAGGTTCAATAGTTTATCAATATCGTTATAACTATTGTTTAATTTTAAGTCAATCGTAAACGATGAAAAGTTACATAACAGCGGCTCTACCTTCGCCGTGAGCGGTAATGCACCACCCCTCGGTAGGTGAGGGTCCGTCCCTTGTAATAACCGTGAAGCTAGGGAGTGGCCGGTCATCATCATCACTCACGAGGGTGAAGAAGACAATATTAGTTTATAACCGGTTGCCTCATGCGATAAGTTTAAATAGCGGAGGGTCATCCAGTCACGCGAGCTTATGCTTTAGTTAATTATCGGTATTATACATTTAAGTGAAAGATTATACGGTAATCTTTAGTTAATTTTCAAGAGAAATTGAAATAAAAAGCAAAAATGATACTAGCAGAGCGTGGTTTCGATCCACGGACCTCTGGGTTATGGGCCCAGCACGCTTCCACTGCGCCACTCTGCTTCTTACTTATTTGTCGAAATTATAGTGTACTTGTGATTAGGTGTGACGTAAGAGAACAGACTGCGCTTTAGTACTTTTTGGGTTAAATTCAACGCTAAATAATAATGAAATCCGATTTGAGTATTGATTACACAAACAAGGACAACAGTTGACAGTGATTTATATAACAATGCCAATTAATTTGCGGTTGTTACATTGAATTAAAGTAACAATGGCATTTTACATGTGTACTTTGCATACTAATGAACGACAACGAAACCAATAAGAATCT
This sequence comes from Trichoplusia ni, assembly GCF_003590095.1. Classification (NCBI taxonomy): domain Eukaryota; kingdom Metazoa; phylum Arthropoda; class Insecta; order Lepidoptera; family Noctuidae; genus Trichoplusia; species Trichoplusia ni. The sequence continues at coordinate 45,327 of NC_039500.1, forward strand.
AAAATGCAATGTTTATTTCTCCTTCATTTATTGTACTGAATTCAATTTGAAATTGATTTATTTAGAAGATTTTTTAGGTTAACAGCAAATAAAAAATGTATTACATAACAGCGTAAATTACAACAATGAAAAGGAATTTTAGCCGTAACGCGGCGTATAAATGTTACAAAGGGTCCGTCCTACTTTAATTGGTACTCGTAATTAATTAAAGTCAGTGACCGAGCAGCGGGCGGCTATTGTTAAAACCGATTCTAACCTACGACGTGTCTCCTTGAAATCGAATACTCGGTATAAATTTCCTTCGCCGTATGAAAACATGTTGTGTTATTTATTACTTTTTTATCAGCATTGAACGCAGCAGAACACGCGCACCAATAACTAAACAATAAAGATAAGGCATACACTAGGTTATAAAAATAAAGGTTGCACTCTAATGATATTAACATAAGTATATATAGACACTCTTGTAATCGATAAATATAAACTGAATCTTTGCTCTACATTGACTGAACGAAACTTTACAACTGAGTTGTTTTCGTATGTATTAGTTATTAGTTATTTTTTTACGACCGAGTATTAATATGATTTTTTTCGGGAAGATAGTTAGAAAACGGAAAGTATAATACACAATACGCTTTGAAGGAATGTTTCAATACGGTGTTTTGTAAGCTAGAATCTGTGATATTTTCTCACAAAGCAATATATGCTTGTGGCAGATTTTATTATTTCTTCATGCCAGATGTGATATTACGTCATCGATAGCCCAATTTCAGTAAAGCTCCTACTAATTGCTATCAAACGTATCAGCTCTACATTGACTTGCAGGGCAGCCTTGCAAGTGTAAGTAATCGTGAAGATATCAAATGCACCCCTTGGGAAACTAATTGTCTGTAATTATTGTTATTAATACTTGTATTTATTAGCAATTAGCTTGTTACACAGATATTGCTCTACAAAACAGAACTATCATCTTTATATTTATAAACGGCGGCGTCCGCTTTAATTAACACATTTCGAATCGGTTGATTTATGTCTGCTATTGACATTCGATGACGTCACTTTCCGGTTTACAATTTAATGAGTTTCTAATCGATAATGCGTATACTGTATGCTGTTCACGAAGTTGGAATTAATGTACATAAGCAAGTAACCAGAAACAGTATGTTAATGGCGGAGACAGTGTTGGCCGATGCCAAGTGCCGGGTCGCGGCGAGTAACTCCACGCGTGAGACAATTTTGTATAGCTTATAACGCCTCGATATTAAACGGATGTCACGTACGGAGGCCTTGAGAAAGCACCGCTCGTTCTAACAGATGGCTCCCTGCCCAAATAATATTAATATTAGCCGGCGATATGAAACATGCAAGAGTTGGAAGGTTTCGTCCATTCGCCGAGAGATACCTACATCGAGTTTAATTCAACAAGAGTGTTTGTATGTGCGCAGCTTACGAAAGTTCTGTTTAGAGTAACCAGATAACCGTGAAATTGGAGCATCGTTGTAATACTTAATAGGGCTATAACTCCGTTATCAGGAGCTCTACTTTAACATTAAACCGCTTTAAAAGAACCTTCTTTAACATTCTCTATCTACCGAACTACCGACGCTAGTTATCCGTCTATCCATTCCTGTTTAAACCAACAGTCATGGTCCCTTTTGTGCACCGAATCTAAGCATTCCATCAATGCAATATTTCTTGTTTATAATCTTCTATAACAGTTAAGGCTTAATGAGGTATGCGCATTTATATCTAATGTAACAGTAACAACAAGCTCGTTTAACCTGTCTTAAATCATGTTGCATTCATATCTATGAGGATTGGTTTCTAACAATGAAGAATACAGTAAATTAGTGAACTCTGGTGTTATCGACGTACACGCAGTAGTTATTCATTAAAAACAATGGAGTTAAATATCCAAAGGGCAGGGCGTTTGGTTGATTTATCATTCTGACACTGAGCCCTTTGTTTTCTTCCATGGAGTACGGCAGCTTCAATCACTTGTCGGCCGGTCAGATGTTCGGCGGCACGCATTTTAAACAATAAGCATTTTAATATTTTGGACATTAAACCTATCTTATCATAAATCGGAGATTTATGTTTCTAATCTAAATTCAGGGAATAAGGACCATCCACCAACCTGACTGCATTGATCAACGACTAGACCCCTCATTATTTAAAAAGCTTGCTTGGGACGTCTGCATAGTTATGAGGATTAAAAAGGATCTACCCCAAGTAGATTTTTTTACTTTTCTAACCCGTGTATAGTTAGATCACTACACGTTCGTCGGAAGAAATAACTCAAACCCCAAAAGAGGTTACAAAAAAACGGTTGTTGTTACAAGTTTGGAACAGGAAATAAAAACTGCAATCATGACATAACAGGAACAGCCATACCTATCAGCAATGCGGCATTATTACAGATACCGGCTTTAAAAACAAATGGCAGTGTAATATTAATGTTGTTTTGTTTGGCCTGGAGGGTTCTTGCTACCTCGTTCGGTGTGCAGGGGCCGCACACCGGACGGGCGCGGGCCGCGGGGGGCCACCCCGCGCAATTACCGCAGGGATATAGCGAATTACTCTGTGATGAATACATTTCCGAGAATTAGGGACCACTTTAGTTCACCACACATCCATTGTTATACATTTTTACATACATTTTGAACTAGATACAGAGTACTACATTGTATCGGCCAGATATACCTACCGATACTTCGTTGTTATTTACAATAGCGCTTGAAGAGCTTACCTATCTTATATGTATATTACTGCAGCGACTTTTGATTCTAGATACGGTCCGTCGATAAACTATCTTGGATATGGGCTTTAATGGTCAAGTGAGATATCTCTTTGAATGAACAATGAGTTAAGTTCAGCTGTTCAATGAAATTTGATTCTGTTATTTAATGGGATGTGTGTAATAGGTGTATTGTCAGATTCGAGACAATCTGTTCCTGCGCTACCGTTCAGCTTTTGTGAGGATGCGTTTTTTGTAGAGTTCGGGCACGGGTGCGCGCTGCGGCACCGCCGACGCCGGCTGCGCGCCTTGTTGCAATTTAGAGCAGGTGCGTACACTCGCACGTGGCAGACTACAGCACTTATGAAAGCTGAGAGATGCAGCTTTGTTAACTTGTATCTCTACGCGGCGAAGAACCATGTAATAAGAGATTTTTTGAAGCGGAAGTAATTTAATAACACCTTTGTGTGACGAGATTACAGCCGTAGGTGAGAGCTTATTTATTTAATGTTTATGTTACGTATTGTGGTTTGAAAGCAAGGAGAGCTTATAAATAACTTAATCAGACTTTGAATATAAACACTACCGCCTTACAGCAATTGCATTAAAGCACTTGAGAGTGACCAGCTCGCGGCTCACGCTGATAACACAAAGGAGTGATTTATTTCAAACATCGATTTCAAGTACATCGGCCGTGTATCATGTGCGCTGCAAATGTGGCGCCTGGAGCGTCGGCCGCCGCGTTTGCGTCGGCGGCGTCTGCGCAGGAATCGATGACGTCACCAGCTCGAACACTTTGACCCCATACAAAGAACATTGTTGAACCAAATTGCGTGCGAACTGAAAGTTACACACAGATTTAATAAATCAGACTCGGCTGAATGAGCAATATCCTTTCATTGTAGCCGATATTAAGTACGTAGATAAAGTAAGATCAAAATTTATAGCCGTCAGTTACAATTTGCTAACGAGTGTAAAACATGTCATGGCTTAAGATAAAGATCATGGCCCCGACTTGCGATATTGAATGCAAATTGCAAACTGAAACGACAACTATCGTATTGGAGATAGATTGAATAGAAACTAATTATTTACTCACGCATTGTCCTGTCAACGACTCCACGGCCGGTGTTGTGTTGGTAAATAGAGAAAACCCTACGCGTAGGCAGAAATGACTTGCATCGCATTTTAAATGAAATGATAGGAAAGCTAGGAAAGTTACGATTGTATTTCTAAATTCAGGTGCAAATTGCTCATAGAGTATTCATAGATGTCAAAATTTGCGAGTGTGTGTCTAGTTCAATGGGACAGTGTTCTTCCCTTTGTGGGTTTGCTTACGAAGGGTTTGTCCGGGCTCGTAGAGCAGGTAGGGGCTAGGTGGCCGGCGGTCGCGTCGACCGTCATAAATATCCACCGGCATGCCTCTTTCTAACACAGGCTATCAACAATGCCCTGTCATTTCACGCGCTTGTGTTAAACGTTTTCTAGTCTCGTAGTTCGCCTGAAGCTGTTTGTTCTTGTTAGTCTTGGGAAAATATCTTCTTGTCACAACAACTACAGGACAAAGACATCTCAGTAATAGCACCTTCACACGTTTTACGACGCGTGGAATATTCAAACTTGATTTCTTGTTTAATAATAGATATTATGCTCTTATGTTAAAGTATTTATAGATGGCTGATTTAATGTTTTTTTTCTTTGTCCACAGAAGCAAGGCATTGGTCAGGCTCACGCTTTCCGTAGTAAATCATTTAGAAAGCCCCGACCATGTCACTGGTGCCATCAGCCTGTTCATAACCAAGGATCCTGCTGCAGAGGTCTGTATACTTCACCACCTCGTTTTTGTTCAATCGATTTACAATGTCAAGAGTCTTCAAACGTTAGAAAGTATTTGTCTTGACCGATTTATTCAGTGATCACGTTATTTAGCTAGTGTGTACCTGACTGACTAGCAATTCAAATTTTCGACAAGCTGACATTCAAAGGCCATCGACGACAGTATTACAAACTCAAGACGAAGTTTATACAAAAGGTCACGCTGAAATTTCAATTGTCGGGGCGCGAATCAAAGAATCCGCGAAATGGTAGCCATTTTTATTACTGCAAATATCAGGGATAACGATTCCAGCGTAGCATTTTCGTGGAACGATTTCTGCATACGAAATTTCTGTTTTATTCATATTTGATTCGCTCGCTCTATGTATGCAGTGCGATGGCGATGACGTGCATTAATAGTCTTTTCTACAGAATATTATTTTGCATGATCGTGCCTCGTTGTTAATAGGGATTTATTTTTATTACGATTCAAGTGTAAGTAACAACTTTTCACTTGAACTGTTTGATAAAAAGTAGAGTTTAAAAAACTAAATTGTACTGTCACAAAATAACCAGAGCTATTTTTAAGTAATGGTACCTAGCACTTAAATACTTTCGTTTATGTTTATGGATTGTACAAGTGACTTTAGGTAAAAAATTACCAAAATGTAGAATTCGACACCAAGAGTCCACTAAAAAACCATTTGATTATAGAAACGACCTTAAACACCATATTGTCTTATATGTTATGCTAATGAACTCCTGTTTGTTTCAGTGTGCAAATATGTCTGCCACACGACGTGCGAGAGCAAGGTACGTGATGCAGCTGATGTGCTTACTTAGTTGAGAGTGGCTGTAATAACGTGCATGCAATTAGAATTATATTATATATAGAATAAGTGCGATCGGTGCCAAGGTTCAGTAAAGCATAATAATGCGTCCATAATTATTGAGCATCCCATCAGAATTAAATAAATAATATTATCTTTTAGGTTTTCGTATACGTATATTTTTTATTACAATGTACAGAACATATTTACCTTTTAAATGATAATTAATAATGCTATTTGAAAATTTCAAAGTGTGCATGTCTATATGTGTAGTAGCGCCATCTATTTTCGGAGTTGCGTAACTCACGAATGATTCATTATTATGAGCTGCGCGCATGCGTCTGCGCATAGTGTAATACTCTTTTGAAGGTCTAATTCTATAGAGTTGTAGATAGATGGCGTTTGTATTCTCATGTTTTTGATTTTTAGACATAATACTGAAAGATTTTTTTCGGAATTCATTAATTATTTGACCACAGCCTTTATATGACCATGGTAATTTATTCAAAGTATTTTTTTGTTTAGTTACATTTGCGTATACAAATCATGTAAGTAGGTGCTATAGCATATGACAGCTATTAGTATCTCAGTGATATCATTAATGTTCGTGACCCGATGCATCGGTTACTGGTCATACCGGGGGCTTATCCACGCTAACCTACTTAAGCTTATACACAAGGTACTGGCAACTAGATAATAGTCCAGTTTTGTTTCTCCGCCTGTCCATGTTTAGCTAGCAATGGGCTTTTGATGGCAATCACCTGGTGGTCGCCGGTCACGCTTCCATTGTTTCACGTCTTACCGAAATTGGACGCTGTGCAAACAATGTTAGATCACCGTTATAATAACGTTTCGTTTAAAATTTACAATGTATAAGGATGTAACAGACATATGTGGTAATTGCTTATATGAATATTGTATTAATCTAGTCGTTTTTAGACGGCAAGTAGATCCTCTTTTGTTATTTTCAGTTTTGTATACACTGTTTTGTATTGACTAACGATATAAATATTTCTTAATTAGACTATAATTATCGATGTTTTGATCTATTTAGTGAAACGTAGAATAGGTAGAGTCAGGTCAATATTTGTAATACGAGATCTCGATTAACACATTCTATTATTGAAATACGAGTACTACATAACATGAATATTATTCCATTTATACTTTGCTTGAACAAAAACACAAAACAATATAAAATATAACGACTCTATTAAAACTTTGATACCGAAAATCTATCTCACCACGTTCGTTTTCTTTTAATATTTTGTTACATTTTTATCAGAATATTATGTAAGTTGAAGGTAAAATTTCATGTTTAATCATGCTCTACAGTCAGTGCAGCGTCGTTCTACGCTGAATTCTCGTTTGCTTGTAATTACATGCCATCCCCTCAGCGTGTCGCGGCTAAAATTAAACATTAATTTAGACATAATGAGCACATTTATTATTTTCTTAAATTACTGCTTTTAGTCATTTTATACGAAATTATTTAGTAGACTTTACATAAAACTTATGTTTTTGTTTCATGATAGTATGATTGGCAAGATTGATGGAATCGATCATAAAAAATAGATACGTGAAAAGATCAAGCTTTATGAATAAACAAAGGAAATCAAAATCAGGTTATTTAGAATTATCTGAATAAAGCTTTTCGCTTCCTAGTATACCTAATGCAGAACCTCAATATTAATAATATAATATAATATAAAGATAACTTCATTTTTAGAAAACATATTACAGATTCTGATGCTCTAGAAACTTGGATTGCACGTTTTCAATACCATTCCGAAGATCGGTACGGAACTTTAGTTCGTAAACTGGGCTTCAAATTACTTTCATGTATTCCTGAAAATGTTTATAAGTTCGGTGAAGCAATGCGGATTTTCACAAACACCCATAAAGCAGCCGTCTAAACTTTTGCAAGGAGTTTGTTTACACGCGAGCACTTTTTTATCGGATTACGGCAAAGTTAATGTTAATGTACTTATAAGAACGGTAGGTATTAACATAAACAGGTAGACGGTAGTACCTGCAAGTATTACAAGAATGTAGGTAGTAGTTAGGAACAGTGTTCAGCGACTCTACCTAGATGCCTTGAAATCAAAATATTCCAATGCCGGAAGCGAGATGCAGTTATACTGCGTGTAGAGCCCTGTCTCACTTTAACGGTTAAAATAGTGTTAGTTTAAGACGCGGTGGTCCTCTGGTAAGACATGACAGTCTGGGAGATGTCCCGCGGCTTCTATGCTCAGTAAACAGGAGACCTGTGATTATATCGTTACGTGTCCACCACGACGGGTTAGGTTCGCAGAGAAAGTTATATTTTCTAAATCAAATACTATTTAAGTTTGTTAATAAATTGTTTAGGTATAAAATTCGTTTACGGTTTTCATTGTTATAAATATTTTGTAGAAATGTAGAGCACAACAAGCAGGAATACTTTGAGTTTGTACAATATGTAAGTAGTCATTCCATTTAGTTAGATTGATACCTAACGGTACTATACCTCTGGAAAAGATTTCGCATAAACTTTAATGTAGAGCTGTGTGAAATAAAAAAGCTGACAATCGTTACTGATACATGCACTACCACTGAAGTTACATTATATTCACATTAGGTATATACTTCACACTTCATGGTAATAGACCCCAAATAAACTGCTCGATGTAGAGCCGGTAGAGCACCGGAATGCCATAAAGAAAGCCGAGTAACATACTCGTGCACCGTTTCTGCAATTGGTCTGTAGTAGTTCGTGCATATTGTAACGCGAACCACTTCAGAAAGCCTTTAAACTTGAAAACATCGTTAAGAGAGTCTGCAATCGATATTAAATTATATACGATGTTGCTCTCGCATTTGGTAGGTAATCTTATATTTGTATAGTTGCAGTGCCATTTGTTTGGTCAAAAGCGTCGGAGAAATATGTGAATAACTTTATCAATAGAGTACTACTATACAAGATTGTAGATACACTTTGGCATTTCGATGTTATTTCGGGGTACCTAGTAATTGTAAATAAACCTTATAACTTTGTTATGATATTAACACTAAAAAGGTGTTTTGAAACATATTATTTTTTAATAGGTTTGGCGAACCAAATACTTCAAAAACTGTATTTAAAATCCAACCGAAAGTTCAGCCGGTATCTACTTCAGCACGTACATTCAGAATATTCACTGCTGAAACTAAATTGTGAAAGGAGTAGAGTGCTTTTACTTTGTGAAAATAGTACAATAAGCTGAATAAGCCACCATTTTCAGTGTAATACGTAGCGAAGGCGGTTTTCTCGCGGTATCGTAAATCTGCAATGCTAATGAAACGTGCGAGTACCGGTATCTATAGTTATTTATACCTACCGGCTAAATGTTACCTTGAAATTGAATGAAGTTTCCTTATTCTTAAGGTTTGTGTAGAACTCGTTTGGGATCACGCTGTTGTGGGTATACGGCGCTAGATATAAATCATGTCTCTTATATTATTTACGTTTAAACGACTCAATATTTTTTACTTTACTGATGAATAAATACGTTTTAGAGGCCGACCTACGTGAAAACACGTTTGCATGAGAATACATTTCGAATAGAAACTTCTCAATGAAACCTCGAAAATGTTGACAACTAAACATTTATAACAGTTATCTTATTTGATAGCGTTAAATGTGTATCGTAACATCAAATGCAAACACCTATTAGTTATACGAATACCAACGCGATTGTCGAACATTCTGTAGTACCATTACCAAAACACAGAGATCACTTGAAAACCCGTTATTTGTGCTTTTTAAATGTAAATAGAATCGTAAAATACTCGTAAATTTTACTGCACAACGTAGGAGCACGGACATGTGGCATATTCCCGGATGTGAGGTGCTTGGGGCTCAGGAAATTATATTTGTGACTATACACACGTTATTACATTTAATGTAATAATATTTATTTGATGCCTTCCAATAGACCTATAAAAGTTAAGCCAGTTTTATTAGATATATTGCAAGGATAGCTAAGTCGATATAAGCGTTACAGTACTGATTAACAACGGAGTTCCTAATTCAAAGTTCCTACTTTTTCCGTGCTCAAAGTGTCCGCAATTGTAACAATTTAATTTGCAAAATCTACACACTGTGTAAATTGTGAGTAGGTTCAAAACCAGCTTATGATTTAAGTGTGGTTTTCGTGTACACGTATCGTACGTACAATGTACCTTCCTTAGCGCATCAAACCATTAATGAATGAAATGAAAATGACAATAACTTATTTGTAGATACAGCAAATAAGTATTAATATGACGCAAAAACATTACTGAAGTTAAGTAATTACAAATTGAGATTTTAGAAACTAAAGAACATAGCAGAGAAACAACATACCGTATTTCTCAAAACATGAATAAAAACCCGAAATGTTCTGCTAAAAATATGTGTGAAAATAAAAGAAGCAAGTTTGTGATATCTGCGACTGCGTATCTGCCACAATCAGCAATAACCGTTTTATTTCATGCAGTGTCCACTCGTGTGAGTTCGGTTCCACGATCACCGGAACATTGATTTCATGTGCGATACATGTTAATGCCGAATACACTTGTAGTTTTTTAAAAAGACAATGGAATTGTTTTTGGTAACGTGGATATAAAGTTATTAGTTTTCTTCGATGTTATTAAGTTATATAAATGCATTTGCAATATAGATTTTACAAAGTGAGCCGTACATATTTAGGCATCTACCTACTTTCGTCCCAATTAAATAAACATTTAACTTTTTAATTAACACTGGAATGCACGATGTTCTCCGAGATACGAACAAGATCACTAAAGGTGCAAAAAACGTTTCTTTTTGTTAATTAAGTGTATTTTTAGCACCGCTCTGGGTGTAAAGAAGTTGTAATTGCTGCGATTCGGGCTTTGATAAATGGCCTATCGATAAACGATCCACGTTTTTTGTGCAGGTACAAACTGTATCAGTTAATAAAAATACCGCGAATAAATGCTTTAAATAAGGCCTTTGTTTGTTACCGAGTGTATTTTATACGTCATGTTAGTAATTATTCATTTCTGCCCTATTTCCTATAATATAATAAACGTGAAAGTTTGTTAGGATGGTTTCATGGTACTTTTTCGCGCAAAAAACTGGTCGGATTTGGAAGAAATTTATTGCGCAGCTAGCTTATAACCTGGATGGATTAGTTTTTACCCGTGACATGATTTCGAATTTGTAACGAGTAGAGCCGTTTGCAACAGCTAGTATAAAATAAATAAACAAAGTTATTATGTGAGTAAAGTTGATAAGAGAGCGATGTGAAGTACATTGAGTTCATATTTCACGAAGGCATTAGGGCATAATGAGGGTGTTGTGCTGATGCCGTTAACTCGGTGTCAACGTTCCGCGCACGCTGACGGCTGACGTCATCGTTCATTGAAACACTTGTGCTAACAAACTTGTTTGAACGCCAATATTTTATACTTCGGAATCATCAGTAGTACACCGCTTACTTTTGTAGGACGATATTCGGTGAAATAGAAGCACACTTTCAACTTTGATTGAGTCCTTCCGGTAGTCCTTCCTTTATTCATTGACACACATAGAATCAATTAGCAATTAGTATTTTTATTTTTGCAAATCACGTACTAGAATAGACATGTGGACAATAAGGATTAGACATATTGTGACAATAGCTTTTGCAAGACGACACTTCGGAAAGCGTGAGTGAAACGCGCGGGTGCGCAGAAGCAGCATGCAAATTAACTATGTGTACACTGCTTACTCATGTTACTGGGAAATATTGTTATCTAAGTTATTGTAGGTTTTCATTGTTACTTTAACAGAATAAAAACAAACACATGTCATGTCTTTTTTGGTTAACCCAATTGATAAGCCACAAAAGCTTTCTCAAGTTTTGCATTTTATTTATGGGTACTTACTTACCATTTATTCGAACGATATAATAAAAAATAACTAGAGTCATCTTTAAATATATTATGTAGGTCTCTTATCTTAATACTTCCTTATAATTTGTTTTAAACACGCAGCTGTCAGTTACCCGCAAGATGATAAAGATAGGCTGATGATTGACAACATTGGAATTAATGATGAAGAAAGTAGTGTGAATGGTGGTGTGGCAGTGCGACATACGGGATATTATCTCCCGTAATAGGTAGGTGGAAGTGGCGTGGAAGCTGGTGGTTGAGGCGGCCGCGGGCGCGGGCCGAGTCAGGTGCAACGCACGCGGCGCGCGGCCCGGCGCGGCCCGGCGTCGCGACCAGTGCCACCGCGCGCGTTGACTGGCCCACGCGCACGCCAAATCTGCGTTTCGCGATACACATTCGCACAAATGCAAACAGCTTCCCATTTTCAAACAAAATCCTTTTATAGTAGCAAAGCTCGGTCGCTCTATAAATAACGCCAACCGGTGGGCCGATGTGCTCTAGCGAGTCCGCGAAATCTGTGCAAATGTTATGTTATAAACTTGAGATATTGGACTATTATTGCAACTCTGAACCGAATAAGGAGAGCTGAACGCTAGGCGTCTTGGGTGATTATAATGTTTCTATAAATATTGTATTGGCGATATAATAACGGTATACTTTGTAAAGTCTGCGTATTGTAAACGATTGGTGCGGTGGATAATAAACAGGAGATGTTATTTAATATTAACAAATAAAACTGAAGGCGTAGAGCTTTCTTAGAAATATAAAAAAGTAAAAGCTTATTTTGCATAAATGTCATGTTCATACAAAAATTAATTTTAGCAATTCAAAGACTTCGCAATGCCTTTAACGAAAAGATAAATCTTATCTCAAGAAATTGCTAAATAAATTTTAAAATAAGGCTGTTTATCTTCCATAGACGTCATGCCTTGCCCAAAAATCTCAGATTCTTTCCAATCCTTAGACTTATATTCCGGAAACCAAAAGCATATCATCGTAATAGCATTAATAAACAATCGCTCAAATCAATCGTTCAAGGTGAAAACGATTTTTCTTATCACACGAAAATATTTCTGAATATTACCGTGAATGACAATCATATGCGATAACAGTGTTGTGTTTCAGTTTTATCGATAAACTGACTCCTTGAGTCACGTAGCCATTGCCCAACACACAGGTGTTGTGTGCAAGCTCTGCTCGTTACCGACTGATTAACGCTGTTATTGTAAATATATGCCATCTTATATAACCGTAATTGATTAAATATTGTATTCTAATTTCCAAGAAGTGTATGATCGTGAAGTAGACGCGGAGTGCTCTACTTCGTGCCGAGAGCCGGTTCGAATGGTGTCAAGTGTTTATTAAGATGAAGACGGCGATTTAATCGGTCACTTGGAACAATGTGTTTGTGTATCGCAACTCGCTAATTGTGACTTATTGTGTAAACACAGAAAATAGCTTCGTAAAAATTTACGAACTGAAATGTACTTTGAATCAGTCTCTTTGTGAAGTTGTTTGTGATTAAAGTTTAGTGTTTGTGGTCGCTTATTGAAGATGTATTACAACGGGAGGTTGGACAGTAGTAGTACGTCCACATCGTCGGGTAGTTCAGACTTGCGGGTAAGTTAATTGATGAAGCTTTATCTTTGACAGGCTATCTTCTAATGTCTGATAACAAGTTTGAAGGAACGATGATGATGAATTACATTAACATAACAGCATGTTAATAGCGGCTGCAGTATTGTGCGTCGTTATGCCGCGGTCTGCGGGTCAAAGATTGCATACAATGATAGGTTGGCTCGGCGGGCACGGGCGTACGTTACCGGCTCTCAGCCATGTCGCCCGCGTCGCCTGCGCACTTCGCCTCACAAGATCAATGCACTAACACAAACCCACTTTATTTGCTAAACTCTAAGCACAATGGTATAATGCAGAAATGCCATTTGTGCAATCCTAAAGCCTGCTTTACTTAAACGATATTTGAGCACTGTTCTCGTATAACTCAAATTGTTTTATGCAACGATATTTTTTTTAGTTTTCTTTTGAATATGTAATAATTTTTACCAAATTAGTAATGTGGAAGTTAAATTTTTATCTTCAATAAACACTAAAACAGGTTCATGCAAGTATTTGCTAAGTTCAACGATGGCTTGAGCGCTGTTGACTTCGAGACTCGGAACGCTTACCATAATTATAACTTAAAACTTTTAAACAGAGTTGGATAAAAGAGGTTCTACAAATAAAAAATTGAAAGCAAAACTAAAATTTGTGCTAAAATTTCTAGGTAGAGCATTTTGAACATCGTCATTTTGACTTCTCTAAGAGAATATTGGAGAAACAGTGTTTGCTCGTAAGCAAAGTTTAGGGAAACATGATTTAGGCTTAAATAATAGTATCTACTTAATGGTACAGTAATACACAAAGTGGAAATTATGATAAACATTGCGCAGGCCGGGAATGTGCACAGCCATGCCTCGGGCAGTGGCTGTGCGGTGCAATACCGGGACTAAACGCACATTATAACTTAATTTACCGCTGCACTAATCATGGGGCTTAGCTAATAATTTCAAAATAATTAATTAATGGTTTACTAAAAGATCGAGCACATAGATAAATCTGTACATGTATCTACTAATCGAAACGCTTGTGATCATATACTATTTATTTAGAAACAGATAACTTGTCCAGAAAGTTGTTCTGTAAAAATTACAATTCTAGTCCCTAGTGTGGGCTTTTTATCATTTAATTTATGAATTTAATTTTTAAATTAATCGTCCTGTCCCCACCGGGCGAGAACTTCAATTTCATTTGATTTATTCATTTCATCAATTGGTAATTTCACGACTTGTTTTGACCTCCTTAATTCGGATTGTAAACAGAATGCAAATTTATTTGGTGATTACCTGGGAAATTATGAGGTATTTAAGTACCTACTTTAAAATTAAAAAATAAAGGATTAGCTACCAACTAGACATACCTTGTAGAATGTCTTTTGTCAAGCTAGACATACAATTTGAAGTAATGAAAACTACATTCCTGAAATCCGACATTGATACGTCAAGTATATCCTCCAGGTGCCGCGTGTGCTCTCTAGTAGCAATGGCCAACTTCACAGGCCAACCTAGTGTTTCATGTAACACCTTTTCCTATTTGCCTAGAATGTAGATTGACACCGCTAAGGAATGTCGTTACGGCGGTTTTACGTAACAAGGCCCGGGAAAATCAGCGCGCGTTCCGACCCGGCGTCCAGTGACTTTTCTCCGACGCCTGCCCGATCGATAGCCTAAACCTAACGCAAACCTTTGAATATAACATTGGTTACTTGTTTAACATTTAATTGTATTGTTAGTAAGACTGGAAACTCACTCCGGTCCATGGAAATGCATTTTTTAAGTTTCGTATCGAATCGCTGTATATATTATCGCAAACGCAGTAATGCTTCTAAGATAATAATCTTCTTTCAAAAAATGTGCAAATATACTTGTGTCTTAGTATTAAGTGGTCAAACGCGGCCATAGACTGGACAGAGTGGAAGAGGCGAGTGACCATTACTGTAAAAATATAAATAGTGTTCCAAACGTGATACCTACATGAATGTTTTCACGACATCAAAATTTATTTAACAAATCACACTTTTTCAAATCGATAAATTTTCATCTCGTCTGCGATTCGCACTTAGACAATAATATGTAAACAATATATATGTGTATTTACAGTCGCATATATATATTATTAAAATTAACATACATTAAGTCTGTAATCAATCTAAGACTATTCGAAACCTTCGACGTCTTGCAAAAGTCTTGCATCTTTTACAGTTACGAAAACGCTTGTCATGACAGTAATATAGCACGGACCGGCAGTGAATCGTTAATTCCTATTGTGCTATTGCAATCTGAACATACCATTGACAGCTTTAAGCCTTTGAGAAAGGCCCACGCACTTGGGTTAATACCTGTATAACTTTTCTATTCTGAGAAAGATTAGTGTAATATCTAACCAAGGAGGTGCTAACACTTCTTGACTGTTTCAATTTGTAAAATGGAATTGCGATCGGTTTTTGTTAATGTTCTATTCTCAAAAAGTGAAAATGAAACTAAGACACTGCTGTTTGTTTGTAGGTGTGTTTCCAGATTGTATGGTATGAACCTGCTTATGGCTTTGAAATACAATGTTGAATATATTTGAAATTGTCGTGGATAATGTTAGAGTGATTGTTGCCTCTAATAAAAAATAAAATCGAAGCTAGGCAACGGTTGATTTCCAATCAGTTTTTCTTAAGCCTGACAGTACATAACCCTTGATATTGCGTCCTACTTGTAATTCGTTTGAGTAAATCTGGTATAGATCGTCTATATTATGTCGTTTTTGGATCTCGAGTATCCTTAATATTGGAATTAGTTCGGGTCGTTCTCGGGTTAGATCAAACGCTAGTTCGTTTCAGCGTGATTCCGCTGCAGTTATTAGGTCACCATCAACGCCACTTGTATTGGGGTGTGGATCTAATACGTCTTCCGAAAGGTCGATCGATATTTTAAATGTCACCCAGTTTCCGGGTACATTGCCTTCTAACTGGGATGATTAATACGACGTCGGGTCTGAGTGACGTAAGGCAACGTTTAATGTAACCAACATAATATATTACAACGTGCGTACAAAGAGGCAGCGTCTTACAAAATGTTACTTAAATTGAAAAAAGAATCCCTATAGTGCGAATCAGAATCAAGCACCGAAGGTTCCATACAAAAAATATTCAGAAGTATCTTTATTAAATGAGGTAACTCAAAATTTACGGTTTTCGTTTTGTTTCATTCCGAATTTCAAGATTCTCCTTTTACCATGTAGGTTTTAATTCCCTAGCGACTGAAAGTTGCGGCATAAACAGCTGTATTTTTTGATTGCGTAGACTTAAAACGGTGTTGTGATTTTTCACAGTTTTAAGTGACAGTAGACATGTTTTAGATTTAGTTTTAGCTTGATACCTCCACGAGTTCTTGAAAAAAGGACATTCACAGAAAGACAGACAAACTTCTGGATAGCTAAGTGACGTTTATAAAGCAGAAATTATTATTTAATTTTCTTGGATATTGTGATTGCGATAACAGTTGGTGTATTGCAGTCTATAAGAGGCTGTCTATGCGACTTTTGCAGCAGAAGGCTGATTACAAAACTTACTATTGTTCATCATCATCATTATACTAGAGGCTTTTAGGAGTCATAAACATGTTTAAATGTTTTAAGTTTAAATTAATGCTTTGTTAAGTTAAAAGCTTGTGATGTAAAGTGCAACAATATCTAGAGAAAATTATATATGAAGGATAAATAAATGGCAAAGATGAACAAAACGTCACTGATGTACGAGTCAATTCGGCGTCTACAAGTTCCACAATGACCTAGATTCCTTGGGTTTTTGAACTGTGTAGCTGTAGTCTTTTGTTTCTATTTCTAGAGGCTAACGTCAACACTAAGTAAAACATGACGTATGATGCCAGGTCATCACTGAAAACAACAACTCACTGCTGCATTCATAATCACTGATTATTTGCCGTTTCGTAGGTAACAATTAAATAGATATTAAGATGTAAATATTATATCTCGTGATACTTCGTAATGTCGGTCATTTCCATTACACTTATCTCTAGAAAGTTCTCTGTACTCTTAAACTAATCTGCTTTGTTTGTATAGTTTATGCAAAGTGGCTTTGTTTAACTCCGTTAACTCAACCGCAGTGCAACAAACATTTGCAGTAAAAACTGTACCGGGCCGTAGTCAGGTCGCATCTTAACAATTCGAGAGTCTTGCCAGTTACTCGTGTAATATATGGCCAATGTTTTATCGAGTACATGTAATCATTCATGCCAAAAGAGTCTGGAACAAACAATGCAAGGTCGTCTCGGTTGTTTGCAGAATTTCGCGAGGCTCGCTCGTGCGATGCGAGATGAGAATTTAATATAGAGGTGCATTTTCGAAGAAAAAAGTCTTGCATATTTGAGTCATAAGCTTTGGTAAAGATGAAAGTCCGGAGAAAGAGATACGAGACATATTTTCGAGATAAGTTGGTAAGATCGGTGAGACAGGCGTGCTTATTTATATCCGCCGCTATACTTTACGGCTGTCTGTGGTATTCCTTGATTGTGTTAGTCTGTTTGCATGATTGCGGTACCGTGTTTATGGACGGTCAACCACACTAAATAGCAACATTGTTGACATATTTGCTGAGATGAACTTTCTGCATCGGTAATATTTTTGGTTTTTGAGCAAAGAATCACGAAATATGCAAGATATTAATAAATAATTTCGAATTGAATTATTTTTACTTAGTTCAACTAGTATGAGCGAATTGAATACGAATTACGAAATAAATCTATTGAATAATTATCAAAGATGATATGGTCTCTAGTTCTTGATTTGCATGTGAATCCAGTTTATAAACCTCTTGGGCACCTCAACCAAAATATAAAACAAAACAGTAAAATGTAACAATATCCGCCACGAAATTATATCAAAAAAAATTCATCTTGTTAGAACGAGAACGACTTGACATTTTACTGAAATTTTCGGAATGACCATTGAACCACTTTTTTATGATTCTCGCAAGTCATTATATAGAACAATTTTCCTGTTCCTATTTCTTTTTATTCCTGAAGTTCTAACAAACGAGGTTTACAGTCGTTAAAGTACATTACGATAATGAGAAAGCTTCGTATGTACTGTGTAATACAAATAGGTAGTTTAATTAGATTACGTTTAAGGCATAGCTTTCACTGTAACTCATTATCTTAACATAACTACGGGTTTCTAATCCAATTAATGCTAATTATTAGAAAATCGGAACAGGCCTAAGATACCAAAGCAGTTGGGAAAGAAATATTGTGATTTTTTGGCAGAGATCGGTTACATACAAACAAAAAACAGAATGCCAATTTATTACATTTCAATAATCATAATACGCTACATCAATCAATAATTTATTTAGAAAGTTCAATACACATATATTTTATTATATATATTCGCATTATATGCAAACGAAAGTCAAATATATGTTGAATAATATGTCGATATTCATCATTTGTATCTTAGTTTTCTATGTCGTTATATTCTGGACTCGTGTCGTAATTATAACAGTGGTATAAAAACATCAATAAGAGCGGCATGACCCGGAACTAGCAGTCAATCACTGCCGGTCTGACTCAATGGGTTCCGCAGCACGCAGGCAGAGAAGGACCAGTGCCTAGTCTACATACACACGTTTAAATATCTGAGGCCTACTACCGCCTCTTGAAGCCGTTTTTGTAGAGTGGAAGAGAGACGTAACTCTACGCCCTGTAGAGCGCTGTCACGCTTCCACAACTGAATTTATTTCAAGAGTTCGCAGTAGGCCCCCGATCTCGTACATCTCACGATATTAGAGTTCCTTTGCTAATCGCTTTTATGACGTGCACATTTTTTGCTCACTTGAATTAGGTTTAAACCGTGATTCGATTTTGAAAGAAAAAATATTATAATCGATTTCTTGTTAGTATCCATTCAATTCTAACGACTTCGAAGGCGCGTTTTCGAATCAAATTCATAACGTTCACTTCGATTTTTTTGCGAACACCTTTTTTTATTCGTTACAATTCATTGGTCGGATTTTCTCAGTGATCCCGTTAAATAGACTGAGTTCTTTTGTACGTTAGCGGTTAGATCACATGGATTAACAATCCAGTTGCTTTTAACGACACTAAAGTATTCCGAGTTCCGCGTAGTGTAGAGAAATGTTTGTAATATTATGATTACACCTCCAACAAATACGAAAATAATAGAAAAATAACGCTACCATTCTAATTCACTATTAAATAAAGTGTACAACACGCACTTCTTATGAGATTCGTAAAAAGTCAAGAGCAGCAGAGCGGCACAAATTGGAGTAAATAGTGTAACAACCTAAATGACAATAGAATTACGAACATATTTCGTAAAGATACATTTACAATTCCCATGACTAACGATTCATGCCTTTCATAATTCAGTATTAGTATCGTAGGCGTAATGACTCAGGGGAAATATCAACATGTTTAATTGCAGAAGCTCGTTATTTGCTTATAATGTCTGTGAGACGTTAATTTTCATAGTCTTGTTTTTGTCACAAGGTAGAACGGAAAACAAGTTTAACTTATTTTGATTTCTCCAAAATATTTTGGTCGATCCCTTCACAATTTATCGCGTCGTATCAAGTGAACGTACGAAAGTACTCCGTCTGTATTCCGTTACGGCTACACCTTAATTTGTAGAGACAGCCGATGTCATCTCAGCGGATTGAGTCGTTCACGTCGGTCATTGCACGCAAACAACTTAAATACTTATTTAATCTCATGCATTTCCCTTTAAATTGTGCATTAAATTACACTTAACGTCGCTGCTTGCCTTATAAGGTGAGCTTCGACGTAATTTGAAGTGTGGTTACAGAAACACGAAGCCATTGGGATAGTTTTATAAAAGTATGAACCATGATCAAAACACACGAATTATATTATTAGTCTCAGGATTACGTAAAAAGATTTTCGTGTATATTAAAAGTTCTATATTAAAGCAAGCAGGATATTTTCTGGTAAATTCACAAGAGTCCATAAACATGTTTCGAAATTGGTTTGTCAGAGGAGCTTGAGCACGGTCGCCAGAGACGGGACCACCGCGCCGCGTAATTAATAACAGCATGCTTACAAATTGCGGCTCAACTGACACACGCCGGTAATAGGACACCCCAGCCTCTGCCCACCAGTGAACAAACCAAATTACAGCCTGCCATAAATACGGATTGCGTGACTGATGTTATTTTATTTTATTGTCTTAAAACATCCTTTATTTCGTATAATATTTTGGCTCGTAAATTGTTGATTTGTGTGCGCCTTTAAAATTATTTGTTAAATACCCCGTAAACTTAGTTAAATCATTGATATACACTTAATAGGCGCATAAAGTCACATCAAAGGCCCTATTCAGTTCATTTCCTTTTATAAACCACGCAGTCTTATTGATGGTACTCTTTGATTCATCAGTCGTCAATAGAGATCTAATTCTGATGCGTAACCGCAGAACATCTGAGAGTTTCGAATCAAAATAAACTGTATTACAACTTGGCCATTTCCTGATCGACCCAATAAACATAGGTAAGTGAGGCTCTGGAGTTGATCAAGCAACACAGTCGGCCTCCTCCGGGACGCTCGCAACGGAACGTGCAAAGGTTTATTTTTACAGCAATGCGGCACGTGAAGTGGTTAACACACGTCTGCATTGTACTATATTTTTCAATTTACCTTTTATTGTTTATTTTCAAATTATTATCTATAAGACGCTACACAGCCGCGTGAGTTATTAGCGCCCTATATTACACGTCATCATAACAAAGTGTCCTAATGAGATAGACGCTGCAGGCCTTCTACTCCATTTATTTCACACCCACTTTCCTAACGAATCACTTTTCATGGTTGGGTACTTTAGTTTCCTATGTTATGGTACAACATAGATTTGTTAATTTCACGTTCAACAACAAAGAACAATGCCACGTAACGAATAGACGTCCGAAGTAAAAGAATCTCATTAGTTGTGAGAGTGAAAAATGTTCACGTGAGGTGACCGATGCCTGGTTATAAGTTCTCTGAGACCGGCGTCCTCCTTCCACGTTATTTACCGCATGTGTGATGAATTTCCTCGGTTAATGGAAAGTAATGGGCGATGGGCTTGCCGTCGGTTCGAGGAAATTAACCTTATCGTGCCTAGAGAAAGGGTCAACAGCTATTTTAAAGTCCGGAAGCGTGAATATCACGTACTTACAGATTTACCGCGTCCATTTACTTTAAAAGCTGAGATTATGTTTACCACGTTTCACACTTTGTTTTTGGAGAAATTGTATGTTTCTCGCTTATTTTAAAACCGTATCGCAACGATACTTTATAGGCTGCATCTTATTGAGACCGATATTATTGAATGGAACATTAATATTTCGATTGTAAATATGGATGAGCAAGTAAAATAACTGTAAATAATGGTATGCGATAAATGCTTCTATACTTGCATAAAAAAAAATTACTGTTGTAGAAGTAGAGTTAAATTCTAAAAACTACTAGAACAAAGTTTAATTGTGATAAATTATATGTTGTGACAAATGAATACGGAACGGCATAGGATGGTACAATGGGTGTTCTTTTATTATCTTAGTTGAGTTGACAAATTAATTACGAGTAAGTATTACGTAAATAAGTTTTTTGTTCGTGTCGTCGTGTCGGCATTTACAGGCACTATCAAGCACTTATTCAATGTGTAAAGAACAAGTTAACACTTTCGAAGATGAGTTTTATAATTGCGTCGGCGGCATCCTGCCCGTCAAGTTTTCGTAGATTGTGTCGTCATGTTGGCACCCATGTAATTTCAGAATTTCTCCGCGTACTTATAAATTATTAAGTGTTACATGAAGTTTTCACCATACCATCACCACCGCTCTTCATTATTCCATTAGCCTGAGGAGTTTTAAATCAACGATGCGTTTTCACGGAAAACAATTACAGATATTATTATTCAGTCTCTTCCTACGTTGTAAAGCATCGGGCCATTAAATATGCAGCCTGTTAACTTATTATGTATGTGTTTCGGAGTTGTGAGGTTAATGTTATGTAATAGGAATTCACAAATACTGTCAGCTTGTTTGCTATTACGTATCTTTCTACTCTCTAGTCTCAACCCATTATTTGTTTTTGGTAGTTCGAACTTACACGTATGAAATATTGCTCTGTCAGCTCATATTTGTTATAAACATATTCACAACGTGTAGTTTTCCACGTGTGAACATATCGTGAGGTTCAAAGGCTTACGCATACATTCAGTTTGTTCTGCGGTAAGGAGCGATCCGAAAGGTTCACACATTCGTAATTCCTTTAGTAATAAAGATAGAAGATCACCATCGTTCCGTGAATTCTAGAGTAAGAAATATGATTTGAATCGTGACAAACGTGCAAACGTATCAAGAATCGAGTAAAGTACGCAATATGATCACGATTCATTCGGCATGCATGCGGTGCGGTACCGGGTCCCGTGACAAATGCGGAGATACCGATACCAGACAATAACCACAAATTACCTCCCCGGGGCTCTGATCCTCGCTCTACACGAAATCAAGTGAACCGACTTTTACGTCCATTTGTGAACTATTTACAACTTTCTCTCGGTTTTACTGCCTTAAAGTAATTTCAGCGTGAATAGACATCCACAGCGCTACTATTGTTCGGTTAAAGCTAGGCATTGTCTTATCTTGTTATATTTAACTATATTTTATCTATATAACGTATGTTACGGGCATATCGCGGAGCTGTTTCGCTGACCCTTATCAAGTAAATTAGGTTGGATTTGACAGGATAAGAATTAGGTAAGAACCTTCATTGTACGAAAATAGCTTTTATTTAGTGAATTGGAAATAGAATAATACAAACCTAAAATAAAGTCTTGATCATAGGGCTATTGTGGTCGATGACTATTAAAGCCGTGATTAGTTTCATTGAGTTATAATTGATTGCTCTGCAGTGAATATAGCAGTGTTTTGGCAAGGTGAGTCCGATTCGCTAGTAGTTACGTAGGCACTGGTACAAGGTCGATGCGCCCTGCCTTAGGCGTAGGCCGCTCTTTCTATTGCTTACACTCGTTTAGATGGAATGTAGATTTGTTTTCATCTCGTTTAAGACTTTAACAATGTTGCGGCTGTTTTAATGCATGGATTTGATTTGGTGATCAATGAAAACAACTTCTATGTTTATTTTTTTGATATACTCATAAACTATTTTTCTAATTAATTATGTTTTTAGAATTACTTAAATCATAATGTTTATACGTTTTCTTTTTTAATTTCGCACGTACTTTATGTAAAAAACATTGTAGGTAATCATTAACAAAGAAATATATATTCTCAAATGACTTGCAAAGAAATTGAAATTCCAAGATAGTACAATGCAGCAAATAAAACCGACTTTCGTGATATTCGCAGAGTATGTGTCCTCCCTCGGGAACAATTGACCCACTTAATGTAGCACGAGAAATGTTTGCTTCAGGTGGCCGGCGCCGTCGAGCTCACAGACTCCGCCAATACCGCACAGATACTCGCACAAGTACAAAACTCTGTAAGTATTACCTATTTTTACTTATCTATATTTTATTAAAGATTTTCAGACCGGATCAAAATAGTTTGTGAAAGACCGCAATCGGTTAGAAGATTGCCGCACCACCTTATCCGTAAACAGATTCCATACTCATAACACTAAAATCTTATCAGCCCTATTGAATTTTTATGACAGTCATAATACAAAAATCATATCGTAATACCTTCAAAGGGGCCCTGTATGGTATGTTTAAGCGATAATTGCTGAAAACACGCTACAAAATGAATTCGCTATAATTATTTTGGGAGGCATCTTCAAAGAGTTCGATCATTAACTTTCGCGTGTTCAACTTGCGGAGTATCGCGATGAATATGAGCTGCGAGATATGGTTGATATAAGGGCCTCTTTTGCTGGAAATTGCTGATATTACTTCCCATTATGATTATGGGACGTGAACAAGAAAGTGGCACGACCGACGACGGGTCAAAACGTGGCTCACGCCGCCATCGACTTCATTTTCACGCCATTTGGCTAATTTTCGGTATCGTGAATGCGTCTTTCTGCTATACAAAACTTTGCGAGCGCTTTCAACGTGTAACAACAAAAGGACATTGTCTGTAATAAGTATCATGCAGAAGTTTGCGAAATTATATTTCAGAGCTTTATGAAAATATTCTTTGTTTAATTTTCATATCTGTACCTATAAATTTTACGTAGGATTTTTTTCTTCACCCACACACCATCCATCATTTTTCAACCCCTACACAGAAAAAAGGCTGTGTCAAATTTATGTTCAAGCCTGCGGGAGCGGCGTACTTTTTTATTTTATTTTTTAAAAAGGACTTAGCGGGAGTTAAATTCAAATATTTCTGACCAATCGTTAGAAATAATTATCTCTTTCAACCTAAAATTTATTATTACTGATTCATTTTATATTCCGAATTGACGTATTGAATGTCCATTTGAAACAATGGCGAGCACCTTTATACATTTTATTTCTTATTTAAAATATTTTCTTTTAATAATAACAAAAGAACTTTGTTTGTCAACATTCTAACAATAAACGTTACTGCTTTCAATACTTACAAATGTAACAAAGAAATATTGGAATCAGGACGGTCGAATACACACTCAAAGGACAAATGTATTACGGGCGTAAAAAAGAAGTTTTTCTAGTATTCTTTTGATATAACCTACTTCTTAAATAAGATTTAATTTTTCATTATTTTTCACCGTCATGAGCGATATTTTTCATTCACTCAGAACTCTAATACTTCGGTGCATAATAATATGAATGAAATATGACAATTGTTGTCCAAACACCTCAGCTAAGTTCGGAGTAAGGATTTAGAAAGCTCTAACGACAGATCAAACATTAACGTGTTCACAAACGCTACATTCCCGACTCTAAATTCCTTCCCTGTTTGATTTTCGTGCAAACACTAACAACCATCAAAGTTACATTCTGTTAGATTTACGCCGAGGTCACACGACCAGTTAAATTTTAAACTAGATTTAAGAATGTTATAAGGAAGTTAACATAGTGCCTCAGTTAGTCAAATATATCTGAGAAAATGGACTGGGGAATTAACATATTTTTTGATCTTCAAATACGTTAACTTCTTTACATTACGTTTAAGGTTTTAATTATTAAAGGTAACACGGTTCATTAATGAAATGACATAGGATTTCACTAGTTGAACTAGTTTTTATGCGCTCGGATGTGTATTGCGCTAATTTGTAATGACTCCAGAAACCCTTTCAACAAAACATTTGATAGAGCGATTAAGCCGCGAAAGCCTATCACGAATATTTCACACACGGATTTAAACTGAATAAATAGAGTTTTTCAATGTCAATTATTTATACGTCTTTAAAAATGTTTATCCATAAGCACTTGTTTTAAAGTGCGTAACGGTCCCAAGCTTCCGATTTTTTAAACATTAATGTCACATCAAGGTACCCAATTTGAAACCGCTTTAGCTGTTATTGCTGTTGTTAAATCAAGTGAAATAAATTGCTGACTCCCTCCAGGCTCGCTCTTGAAATCAATTAAGTATTATTTGCGGTTTATAATGAAATATCTGCAGCATGGCTAAATGTCAATTAGAGAAGAATTTGATAAATTATAGCCTGGAAACGTATTGCTATCTATAATTTAGGAACTATATCATTTGAATGTGTTTTTGCCTTGGTTTTTTTTTATAATAATGTTATACTTATCTTTGATTTTTCGCTGTTTACAGTAACTCTAATTTTAATATTGCAAGTTTCGAAAATAAGTTTGTTTTCGTTGAGCACCCCTTGAAGGGAAGAACCATGCCAGTGGGACACCCATTATTTTTATAAACCTAAAGTCACACACTTACAAGACGACCCACAACGTTCTTGGAATCCTCCTACGACATCCTAGACAAACAGAATTTTATATTTTGTGTACATAAATTAGAATTTCTATTCCGACCGACAAACTTAAATGTGAGAAAAAAAGTTTAATAAAATGATGTTGAAATAAAAATAAAGAGATATATTGCATAAAACCTAAAATTTCACCATACCCATCCGTCGTAAATTGACATTGACAGCGCTTTTATTTCAACAGGGTAAGAGTGATTTTCGTAATGAGATGTTTCCAGTGACGTGTGGTCCGCCGTACATAGCAATCTGTGCGTCGCAAGTAATTGACATCTGTCAAACAGACAAACCAACACGACCTATTTTAGTCAATTGTTTATGGCCACAGCGGATGCTGTTCCATCATTTCATACGTATTTCAGTTCCATAGCAATCAAAACGAAATTACTACGTCGCCATTTTATCTTATAAATTTATAGGTCAGTTAACGATAAAACATTATCTTTTTAAGTGTTACTGGCTCACTGGTATCGACGCGAAAGATTCAGTAGTTATTTGTAAAAACGACCATGAGGTATTCGATCTTTGATTTATGAAAGGCCTTGATGGGTGTTGATGGGGATAAATGGGCAGACATTAAGGGGCGGGTTAGATGGTCGTAGGGTGCGAAGGTGATGTCGCGGTGGCGTCCGGCGTGCGGCCGGCCCGTGGCGGCGCGCGGCGTGCTGCAGCGCGGACAGTGCGCGCCGTGCTCGCGACCAGGCCGCACACCGCCACACACCATGCGCTAGTGACGCCCGTGCTCACCACGCCATCCGTCAACGCGCGGCTTGATGGCGCGAATCCGGCCAGTTTACGCGGTTTTTTACTGAAATCGCGTCTAACTCGCTAAAGTGTTGCAGTGATCACTATCTCCTTTGGTTAACCAAAGAGAAGTTGTTAGTTATCTTAGCGTGACTTGTGATATAAAGCCTTATTTTGTGGTTGCCTAACTTACTCGCAATGAGTAAGTTACGCGTTTGATACGAAAAGTGACAATTGCAAGACATCGGCGTCAGCGGCGGCCACTTAGCTGAAATGAAGTTGTTCAAGAGGAGGCTGTCGTTCAGTACAGAGAAACAGAAACAGGTTCCTCCCCGAGCAGACGATCCCTTCGAGCACGAGGTACATAGAAAAGCACGTATTGTGACTCTACATCTTGTAGATATCACTCAGTGTTTGCCTTTGCACGTACTTACAGCAGACATCATAGCTCATGGCCAGCATCTTAGCACAAACACTTATTTACATTAAAAATACACACGAAACTCGATTTCAGACGTTATAAACATTCTTACGTAAACATTCTACCTTCATTATAATAGCCACGTTCTTTGTTGATAACGATAGCGGTCCGAAAGTTTTGAGTAGAGCATACATCGTGCTTCTTTTGTTATTAACAATTATATGGATTTAAATAACATTGATGAGATTGATAAGGCTTATGTAAGCGTGTTTCGGACTCCAAGTAGTTCGTTTTAGCAAAGTAAATTGAAAGGCAAGGTTATCTTATCAGACGGAGGCCGCGACGCCGACGTAGCGCTCCACTGCTCTGGCCACTCGCAATTTAATTCTGCGAATCGAAAATGTATGGCTTCTAGCGTCCGCTTCCTATGGTTTACAGCAGCACGATATGTTTTTATGACACAGAAAAGTAGAGCCAAAAACGTTATGACATTTTTTAGATAGAGACTTTTTGTTTTAGTACAGTTTATGCAACTCTTATCATTCGTAATCACTGTGTCGGTCAATATTTGTATTTAACTACTTAGTCACGTTTACGATCACAACACACTAACTTAAAACTAACCTTTTTATTAACTGATTTGTTCACAAATAAGCATGAAAAAAAAACATTTTTAACCTCTACGACTTTATTATTATTCCAAAAACAGATGAAGTTTCCCGTTCTGTCTTATCTCAGATCTTTGTTATGGAAATTATAGGCATTTATGATCTCACCAGCACTATGCCTACATACATACTACACTGGAATCTACATATTTATACAGATGTTTAAATCCGCACGTCAATGCCAAACGTTAATAAAACACAAGTCAGATGGTACACTTAGAACATAGTTATGTTTCGTAGACTGGATTACTAGCTATTGTGCTCGAATGTACCGTGGGCAACGAAAACTGATAAATGAACGTTGATATTCGAACAACCAAAACTTTTTTCTTCATCCTTTTTACATAAATTTGTTCAGCAAGTCTTGACTCGAATTCTGGTGTTTAAAGTACTTTGTTTCCAAGACACCTTGTCCTCTAACACATATGACAGATGATTGAAACAGCAGCCGCGTAAGTTCTTTTGTTTTTAAATCTGATTTTTTTTAAAGGATTTTGTCTCTGACCGTACTGGCAACGAGCTGTAAGGCTCTAATGAGGTCTTGTCTGACCTACAGTGGCTGGAGTACTTAGAAAGATGGTACATGGGATAAAGAGACCATGCAATGGACGTGAAGAGGTTGTGTTTGCAATGGCGCGGCAATCAGCGGACACAAACGCTTGCTAATGTTCCGTGTCCTTGCCCTTCTATATGTTACGTGATCAAGCTGCATTCATATGATTCTATCGCACTTATAAGAGTTTCTGTACTAAACGCATTTAGTGTTTTCCTGTTCAATTAGCAACTCTACTATTTACGGCGCTACGCTGTCATGGACGACTAACACGATCGTAAAATAACTTCAAATTTTATTTAAAAAAAATAAACATTGCATTATAAGTAAAATAATAAGGAAGTTGTCTAGATTCAAAGATTTATTTTTGCTTAATATAATAATATTATGATAAATTATAACATAATCTAATTTGAAATTCTAATGTCATGTAACGCTTGGTTTATTATCTTTTAACTGAAAGATGGTGGTCGTTTATTATTTGTTTATTACAACGATGTTTTCAAGAAGTTTCTGCTGTGTTTATTACCGCTGAGATTAGATGAATAAGCACTTAGGTTGGTACTTTGGATTTGCATTATAGAGTCATGAAGACCAAGTTTAATTAAATAGTTTTAATGATTTTCAGTCACCAACGAGGTTACGATGCATAAAATGCGTTATATTAATTACTTAGAGAATCAGCTTGTGTATGTGAAGAAGAAGGTTGTATTTATAAAGTAATGTTACCTTACATAAAATAATCTGTGTTTGATGAGTAGCTAAGACTGTATGAAGTTTAATGATGAACTGCATAAATGTTTTGCTTGTCAAAATGGTAGAATTTACGAGGATTCTTAATGTTATTGTAACCATCATGCTCTGAATACCTGAATTCTTAGAAAATTACACTTATATTTCCTATTTGGTTATTTTGGTCCCGTTAAATTGGCCTCTTCGTTTATTTTTCCGAGCTCTTATCTTATTTTTAATTTTAGCTTAACTCTCACTTTCTTATATTATGCCTGCTTCCAGATTGCATTACTTTTCTCATATTAACCTAAAAGTAACAGAATCCATATTAGCCTCATTGGGCTAAAACTGACGTTTCAGCTTAAAGGGTGTGTCTAATTAACTATCAGTTCAATACATTTGAGCGATTCAGTCACCGTTAACAGCCGATCAATTGTAACTACAGTAACTTACATACTGCCTACAGACCGTTTAATAAAATAGTATCAAATTGTATTCTATAACATCTATTTGTGACACTAAATTCCAGTTTCTTAATTAAGAACAACATCGGACACGCTTTAACGTTGGTGGTGATGAATTAGTTACCTTCTGAAATGCGGTCATCTTGCCTTAGATTTATGTCTATTTATAGAAAATACTAGCTCTATAAATATTATTGCTATCAATTATAATAATACAAGATCAGAATTTATTGCGTCCGGATTCAAGTAAAGGATTCGAATTGGTTATCTGTGATCTGTAGTTTGAAGTGATCTTTAATAGCTAGTGGCTAGACAGACACCATGGAGACTAGAATATACATGGGAAATAACTGTCATGTTTCGGACTCTCCGATGCTCTTTTGTTTATGTAGTATATTACATTGTTATTGTTTATTTTAAATTCTTAAACAAAAAATTGTTTCAAAGTTCCCACAAAACAAGTTTAGTGGTTTGACTGTGGGTGGGTCGTGTAATTAGTTTACATATCTATGTATATACAACTATTATAGAATATGTAATATACAGATATTATCTGCGAAGATAAGCCATGGTTATAAAGAAAATACTTACTTTACAATTAAAGCTATAGAATCGATGCAGTTCACTGTGTATCTCGGTGTGTGGTATAAAATCTCGTATAAAATAAAATCAGTGCGCGCATATTCTAACGAGTATTAAAGTAACAGTGTTACCCATTTATTACTATCAATCAATGCAACCTTCCTCTTATGTACAATGGGCGTGGGCTGCACCGAGTCATTTAGAATTTTTAACCATTTCTAATGCCCACGTACTCGAGATTTCTCTGAAGAAAACACGAGTCAACACGTGGTCGTGAGTTACTATACTTGGAGCAAATGCATTCGGATGAATCGGCTTTCCTATAAACAGATGTTCCTAACTGTTAACACTAATAATATACTAAAGGAATTTTCGTAACCAAATTAAACATGTCTGATTTGGCTAATAGCCAATCATATCTCATCGGTTTTCTATTTCCTTATTCATAAATGGACAAAAACAAACTTATAAACCGTTTTCGATAAGAGTTATGGTCATTTGATAAGCTGATTAATGAAAGATAAGCAAATCGTGATTTATAATGAGGTATTATATATTTAATCCACTGACTTAAGTGGACACTATTGGTGTTACATGTGCCTAAAATAAGCTTAATTGCATTAAGGTTCGAGTGAGAGGTTAACTGGAAGCGTGGATAACGTTATTAATTTCTCTAGTTAGCTTATCTAGTTGATAGTTGTCGAAAGCAGTAACGAAATGTTAAGTGCATGCGCCCACGCTGCCCGTGAACATGGCGCGGGCTGCACACAGACCCGGCTAGCATCACCTCACGTGGGATGTTTATTATCTTATCTACCTGCTAGTTAATCCGCTGTGCTATTTTCACACAATGTAGAGCACAGATTTTGAAACACGAGCAATTTATAACGCCGCCTTACAAATTACACATTGTTTGTGGTTCTTACAAAACAGCGCCATCCGCCATAATCTGTTTTTTGGTTATTTTTATATCACGCTTGTCGAACGCAAGCTGCTGACCGATATCTAGTTTACTCATGTACATTACCGCTTGATGCACGTTTCGTATGATCTATTACGTTACAAATTTTGTTTTGTAACACCTTAAACATTAATTTTCAAGTTGCCTTCATCTTTGTGAATGTAATATTTTTCGTCTGTAAATACTAACCAGAAGCAATTTATCAATATTCTGAGTATTTTTGCTTGAGGAACGAAAGGCGTCGCCTCTAAAGTTATCAACCAATCATTATTCAATTTCACCCCAATTAAATGGATAACATCTCGAACATTTTCACATAAATCAATCGCTCTGTTGCCATGTAATTAAAGTGTTGGTTTGGCGGTTAATTATTAAGTTCAGATTCTGTAGGTAACGATTAGTATTCGGCTCAAAGTTTGCAGGCGGTACGAATTAATCTAGAACAGTTAGAAGTTCAATTGTGAGGCTCGCTAGCGTGTCATTAGGTTACCCAGACGCGACGTGTCGAGCGCCTTTTTAGATTAGTTATAGCCAATATCCTGTACGAGTGCGGTTTGTGTTACAAAGATGTCCAGCTGAGAAACCCCGGACGTGAGCAGAATAATTAACCATCCATTCTAGGTCCGGAACCAATCTGACAATATAATCAAAACAATCACATAACGTTCCGGCCTTTGCCTACGACTTAATCATAACCCTGACTCAATAACTGGTTCAGAAATGATAATTA
Organism: Trichoplusia ni; assembly: GCF_003590095.1. Taxonomy (NCBI): domain Eukaryota; kingdom Metazoa; phylum Arthropoda; class Insecta; order Lepidoptera; family Noctuidae; genus Trichoplusia; species Trichoplusia ni. The sequence goes on from NC_039500.1 coordinate 77,020, forward strand.
ACATCTTGGTTTACATTCAAGGCGCAGATTATTTTCATTTATTTTAGCATTCGATATTTAATATATGTCAAGTGTTCAAGATAAAACTGCAATAAAATCAATCTTATATCAGATTATTTTGTGCGTCATGAGAGATTTGTTGTGGAAGGATTTTGGCACTCATCTAGAGATAATATAAAATGAAAACAGTCTTGAAACGAAAAAAGACATGGTAGTGATTTTCTTTTTTATTTTGTTAATCAGTCACGAAGAGCTACTCAAAATGATGCCAGCCTCAGATAAAATGAAGCTCATCTAAAGTTTGAATACGATTGCAACAGTCGCGAGAGCCACTCTCAACCCGGATCCGAGGGCCTTTGTTAACGGACAAGGCATCACCAAGTAGCTGACAATATCCGCGTGTTGCCGCTGCCGTGTCAAAACACTTATTGCTTTAACAATAACTCACTTGCGACAACTATCACCAACCTCTTTCAACCTTCGGCATTTAAAAAAACAGACATGTTGTCAATTGGGACAACTTCATTGAAATCAATTGTGTTAAAAGTGTTCCAGTTTTCTTTTTTTTACTTCTTTCTTTCCGTGAAAGATTGATGATTTTCCTGAAAAATTACTTAGTATAGTAATCTAGAATCTTAAGGTTATCGTGTTTAATGTTTTTTTGTTTGAGAGAAGTCCTTAGGACAGGCTTTTGCAGGCTGCTTTTTTTAAACCTGTATAATTGTTTGACCAAATTTAGATCCTTGAAAGAAATAACACTAATGATCACTGTTTATATTATTCAACAGGACAGAGCACGATTCTCGGACACGAGTTGGCAAATCCACCGCACTTGGATGCGCAATGGCGACACGCTCCCGCTGTCGCCCACGCCCTCGCGCTCCCTGCCCGCGCCGCTCACCGCTCCGCCGCCCGCTCCGCTCGACTCCTCCGTCACACTGCGCTCCGAACAGAACGGCATCTACGACACCATCACAGTAAGTGAAGTCATCTGTAATCATAAAATAAGGCTCATAATAAACAACATTGCTACACAAGATCAAACAGAAGCTATAATCAGGATCGAAGGTTAGAGCTCAATAAATAATTACGCAAACGTAATTTAATTAAAACTTTGAGATAAGTGTATTACGTTAAACACGTTATTTATTACGATAATACCCGCTAGGAAACGACTTACAGAAATGATAATAAATCATAAACATTGACAAATTCGTAAAAAATGTGCCTTGAGCTGTCTCTAATTGAATAAGTTGTATCATCGAATTAAAGTTTATTATGGTCGTTATTTCCTATTCACTATATATATAAAATCTCCTTTTATCGATGATACTTAATTATTATAATCACACCGATCAAAGATTAGACGGCGGAGAAAATTCGTTTATAGTACATGTTCATACTTCATAGCACATTTTTCAACATCAAGTGTACGAGCATATTAATGCTTATAATCTGTCAAATGTTTGTTTGTATAATGCTTATCTGTCTGGAGTAGAGAGCCGCACGTCATGTTCCTATATATTTATCTGCAATTATCTTGAGAGGTAGATAATTGAGGAAATTTCTACTATTAATCAAAAGTTCGCGGGTTAACGCGTGTTTATTTGTGTCGATGGTCGTGTTATGGTGATTGCGCATAAAATCAGGTTGATCTATAAAATGTGTGAACAAATTTACTAATACTGGAAATTGAATTGAATAGGCGGGTATGCGGACGTCGGGACGTGGTATTAACCCGTCAAACGGCACCGCAGTGCGGGCGGCGCGGTGCGGCGCACGCGCACGCCCGTACACGACGGCGACATAGAAACTGAACCTCGGCTTTCGAACTATAGATTTGCATTAACTGGTCATAAATCATAATCTGCCGGGCTAGGGCTCCGGCGGCTTAGAGGCGTACTCACGAGCCGCGAGTTCCTGTTGTTTCGCTAATGTACCTTTGTGCTCGCACGCTCGTAAAATGAGGGTTAGTGGCCGCAGACCGCCGCCTGCTGTCACTAAACTCTACTGTTATATATTACGTACATTTTATATTCAGTTAGTTGCACATTCAGTAATCCATTATGTGCACAGTAACACCTTACTTGTGTTATCATGCGAATATACTGCCCGTGAAAACAACTACCACGTTAGGTTACTAATTTAAATTTAAGATGAAACAACGACTGCACGCTAAACTGGTGTAATAACAAAGAGGGTTGAGCTTACTGGCAAAACTTAAAGTTATAGAAAACAGTTTTGTTAGATCGTCAGAATGTTATTGCGTATAGGGTGAATGCGGGCGAACTGGGCCGGATGTGTACACCATTAATATCACAAGTACTGCTGGGAGACCATGGAGCATAGCTATTTTGTTCCCTAGCCGCCCACGCGACGCGTGTCCACTCTAACACTTAACCCCAACATTTGCTATTGTCCACAGCTGAATAGTTGTTATGGAAAACGACAATATGCATCCAACTAATCATTACGATACGACAGGCAATAAATTAGCTTAGTAAATCATTTAAGTTAGAAGATCATTTGAATAATAAACAACATTCGATAAATAAAGTTATGCGACAATCGAATCCTGTTATTTACATAGATGCTAATATTAAATTATGGGCGCTAATTTATTTTTTCCAAACCACTGTTTTCATTGGTACTACTAAAAGTGCTTTTCGATTATTGCTTTTAAATGTTATTATTACGAACTAAATGTAAAATTGGGATAGATATTTCAATGCAATAAGTCTATATTTTGTATATTACTACAATGCGCAAAATGTTCTTTGTGTCAAGGGCACGTCATAAATATTTCACACACATTTAGGAGCCAATATCTTTATGTATCCAGGGTTGTAACGCTATACAGAACCCCCTTGAGGTCGTTTATGACAATTTCCGGCACAGTAAGTGGCAGCCCCGGGCTGACTGAGCTAATGGGGTGATTGTGCTCGCGAATAATTGATGAACCAATCGCTGCCACTTTCCGACTTCTTAATGGCCGTGTTCTATTTAATAAGACTCGATGTGCCTTTTGTTTCTCGATTGTTTATCAAAGTTGTAAACTTGGTCTTTTTGAAGGAGAACATTTATGCGGTTTTTGCAAAACAAAATGTTCTTTGTATTTTTATAATAAGTTTTGTATGACGTTCTATGCTGTTTCTTTTTCATAAAATTAACATTTTGAAGTCATTAATAGTACATCCAAAAGGTTTATTAACTATTCATTCAATACCCCGTAATTGCTATCTAAAAATCTACAAGAATCGTTTTTCAGGTGAATTTATAATCCAAACATAAACACAAAATATAGTACTTCATATGGAATACCAAGTTTATGTGACTTCTTTACTCGTTCTGAATCTAAAACACCTATTTTTGTGATAAAAGAGCGTCTCTTTGGGGATAAGGTATTCTTTATATGCATAGGAACAACTCGACCGACGTAATATTTCAATAAGCTTACCTTTTTACGGTCGGATCACATAAAATCTGCTAGGTTTTCCTTAAGCTTAACCTGTCCACGAATGGACATATGCTATTTTTATATTGTCCAAACCATTAAATAACCATAAAGGTTTCAGTGACTTGGATTATGAAAATAAACTTAAATAAAGTATTTAAGAGGACGTGTGTAGTATCAGACCTTGTATGAACGTGCCTCGCGGAATATCAATTACGATTATCTCACAGCAAAACCTCAATTATGTGTAAAACATTAAAACCATCTCGAAAAGTTTCTGTTTCCTGTAAGTTTTATGTAGAACGAACCTGTCAAGAAAATCACATCGACCTCATGAATAATGTATGACGTTCAAAGAAAGGGATACGCAGATGAGGCCGTATTTTAGCTGCTGAAGTCAAGAATAAATAATTGAGACTGCCGAGCGCCTGTCTAAGATTGTGTAGACAGATATTACAGAATCCTCGGGACTTTGAAAATAAAATATGAACTAAACCGAGCTATCTACATAGTGGAAGGAACATTAATATTTATTAAGTCCCTTAGAACTAAATCCCGCTGCAGAGCGCAGTACAGCAGCATGTCTTTAACTGCGTATACCAGGAAACCTAAAACAGTAAACACGCCGCACGCGTGCCAGCTCTATACAGCTTTCTAAGTTTTAGAGTATTTTACAATACCGTTGAATGGCACATTACACAACATATTATATTTATCTATTCAAACGGAAGACAACAGCAGTGACTTGAAGACTTTATGGAATTCTAATGCCTTTTGTGCGAGTGAAGTCGAACATTTAGCATTGCAAATACAATGATCTAATCTCTGAGTTCTGACTGACAATACAATGCTAAATAGTTTTCTAGGCGAAGAACAACGTAGAAAACTGTTACATAACGTGTTTTCGTGTAGGTTTGACATAAACTTGTACAACTACTATTGTATGATATATGTATGCGATGTTAAATAGTTCGATATTTACCACACTATTAATAAGATTTGTGTTTTCGACGTTAGCTTTATAATTGCTTAAGATATTATATCAATGTAAACTGTCCTAATTAGTAATCATAGTGAGTTCGTATTAAACAAACACAAACCTTACATAACTTAGTATTAACGAATGATGTCAAAGGTTTGGAATGCCGATGATATTTATTTATTTTGCAGCAGTTTCCATGATGTCATTATTTAAATAATTTGCATGTTTAGTGATGATTTTGCAAAGTATAATTAGGATAAACAAAAAAGTAATAACGGAACATTTTGTTGTTTAATGATGTTGTGAACAAAACCCTTCATGCTTTGTTTTGAAAATGTAAGTAGCATCCCGAATTACAACAGCTCGTTCGAGACTAAGGTATAAGTGTAGAGTAGAGCGTGTGGCGGCTTGAGAGCGGACCACCCGGCGGCCGGCGAGATACTGATCACGGCATCAGGTGTCGGCACAGGCCAGCGGGCCATTCCCGGCGTCGCCATAAATAAAATTCGACACTTAAACAATAGACCCGGCCGACCCGACCCACAGACCCGGAGATCGAGCGATACCATCCGCTCCTCCGCCGCAATCAAAACACTTCGTATTAGACAACCTGTTCTAGCTGCCGGTCGCCGGCTACATCACTCCGACACACGCGCGCCTCACGTCCCGTCACCTCACATACATCATTATTATGCTTATCGTATGAGTATCAAACCGTTACTTACTATAAACTATAGACTAAACAACACAGAATTCAATTTACGAAATTGGGCAAAACTAAATAAATAGTTATCGATATAGTTTGGTGTGTAATTAATACAAATTGCTTTTGGCCGTAAGTGTCTGTCAAAGAGGCCGCGGGCCGGGATTAATGTTAGATAAGTGATTGGGCGGCGGATCGCAAACTTTCTCACGATAGCGGCCGCGATAGGAGCGAGCCGGCGGCGATTCTTCCCGGCTTACGGGAACACCGACGAAATATTGTAGTTCCTTTTACAGCGAGAGATAATGTTGTTTACTCGAGCCTTAGCTCACTGATATTATTCTCTGCGGCTAAATAGACCCCGCTAGGCACTTGCTTCCTTCACAATTGTCCGGAACCCAAATAACTTTACGAACTTGATTACGCAGACTGATAATTGAGTTGAAGTTACTGTACATAGATACAAACTGACCTTTTTCGTGACGATAAATAAACCCGAAGAAAATGTTTAATTAATAGTCACAATATTCCGCGTGTAATTATCCGCACCGAGTTTCTGAAGCAAACGATTGAAATAGAAAGTTTATTCCATAGAATTGAAATGTTATGTAAATATAAGTCTCTGTGTAAATATTTGGGCTCCACCTTGTTGGTGGACGTTACGCTTACATTAGTTGCTTTTAAAAGTAATATTTACATTCGTGGACCGCTTTCAAAGGCTTGTTAGTCACTGCACTTGTATTTTCACACAGCAGAAAGTCAATTTAAATGGAATCAGTATTTATTTTCGTTAAGCGAGGAAGCTACTGGGTTAACTAGTAGATACGTCGGCACCTGGGCTTGGAACTATCTCTGCCCTTAAACGAGTTAAAATAAACCAGTTAATTAATGAAGCGTTTAAAAGAGGTTTAATAGGGACGTTCGCAGTCTTTTAAAATTTAATTCAACAGCTCGTTAAGGCACCTTTTGAGAAACAGTTAGTTTTTTTTTCTTTGGTACTTTGGTTTACAAATAAACACTGAACAAAATCAGCGAACAAAAAGTTTGAAAGCATACAAACCTTCTTTAATTTATGCAAAGGAAATACATATCTATGTTTTGATGAAAATATACATGATGTTTAACAAATTACGTACATTATACGGTTCTTAGTATAGTTAATATCTACGACGAAATAATTGCACGTGATTGGCGTTCACGAGTTGCCCCTTAACATGGTGCATGCCGTGAGAATGTCGCATTGTTGATCAACATCTGGGTCCAGGTACTCGCATTATTTGTCCAGTGATGTCTCAATCAATATAACTAGAACTACTTCATCAATAAAACTCTTTGCAAGAATGATATATTATTTGTTAACAAAATATCAGAGATTTTTTTATAATTAAAATAAGAGTAAAATCAATTTATAATTGCAATACCTTCACGCAAGCTTGTGACGTTAGTTTTGGTTTACGCATTGAGTTTAAAAGGAGAGATCGGTGTGAGCGCGGGCGCGGGCTCGGTAGCACGCGCGTTTGTTTACGGAAGCGGCCGCCCGCCCGCCCGCGCCGCCCGCCTTACGCCGCACAAACATGAATGAACCGGCAGGCCTTGCGTCATACGCCGCATTACAACTACTTTTATATCAAAACAGCTCGATGCACGCATTTAGGTAGACAGCCACTATAAACACGCGAGCTTCATAGTTTACATATAAAACGACATGTTTGCAATCTACGTGTACGAGGAGCAACTGCCATTAAACTTGTACGTTAACACATATTTATCGTCATAATACATTTAAATTAATAACCACAGCTTTTTAATAACCACAGTACCCTGCACTTCGCATACCTACCACTTATCGAGACTGTAATTAAATAACGATCGACACATCGACGTTATAACCATAAAACAAGGTGGTTCGGTTAACCGACTGCCTGGATAATTACATTTCGTTTTTACGATGCTGAATTAATTGTGAACTAGGAGAACGCACTTACACTCGCGACTCCGAGTATAATACCGGACACTACTAAACATCACACCACAATTACACACCCACATTCATAGCTTTGAAAATCATGATATTTGCCGAATAGCTGTAAATTTTTCACTATATGAATGCAGAGATTTTTATGATATTTTGAGTGTGCGTGATTGTATGGCGGCGGTTGCCTAGCAACGCGGCGACGCCAGAGTGCCGCCGAGAGGAGCGCCGGGACGCTGCGGCGGACAGTCGCCGCCAGTGCCGCTCCCGACCTCGGCTCACGCGTGTTCCCCACAACACTCTAATAAAATATATTCCGATTAAACTAACTGCTTCTTTGCAACTTGGCTCGACACCATTAGGTCAGTGCCAAAAAAAAATCGGTCCATTTTCTTTTGAAATTAGTTTATATAAGTGCTGTGATAAGTTGATAAGTGGAAAGTTTTGTGTGACAAGTGCATCATAGTGGTATTTTTTAAATCTTATTAAGAATTTTATCAAAAAAATATGTTGCTTTTTTCTCATTGATCTTAATTTTTTGCACAATTTTATCTCATTAGCTAAGATGTAGTGTTAATGTTCTCAGATAAGATAAAGAGGCGCAATACGAGGATTACATTATCTTGATAACGGCATTGTAGTGTAATGATAAGTTGGCTACAATGCTGGATAGTCAAATAATTGTAACTACAGCGAATCTGCCGTGTTCGGTTAACAAAACACGATTTAAAGTTTTAAAAGTACAAGAAGTTTTTGTGTTTTTTTTGCGTATTTTCAAAGAAATATTTCAATAGTTGGTTGTTTGTAATCTTGGCCATTGAAAGTGCAGCGCAATGAAAGGAATCGGCTCAGTCTCAGTGGCGGCTCGTCGTCTCGGCCACCGCTGACTCCCGTCGTATGACGGTCTTTTATTTGGATGGCACACCCCCGAGGTTATTCACCCCCGCGCTCAGCCACACGTTTTATTAGGAAGGTCAGGGTTAGTACAGTGACGTGCTGTTACTATATCCCGTTCAATATTCTTTAAAATCTTTAGAACATTGTAATGGTATGTCAGTGTTTCCATTATAATTAAAATGCAATGACTTTATCAAGATCATTTAAATCTCGATAAAAACGTGCAAAAACCGTCCATATTCCAATCTGTAAAAAGCCGACTTTTATTTTGATTACCACGGTTGTCGTGGCGGACATTCATATGGGTAGTGCAGCGTGTCCGCGGCTCGGCGGCTGTCGCACTGCAGGGTTCGGGGCGCATGCCCCGGGCGCCGCCGCCCTGCCGCCACTCGTGCCACAAACCGCACCGTCCTTTCATCCTTTGTTTTTGGTAAAACAAACGCATACATGATGCTATTTTTAGACTCCTTTTATTTTTTGGCTAGGAATAGGTAGGCACTATATTTTCATGTTTTTTTTGTACTCTTAATTCTACACGTCCACTAGACACACTAGACTACTATGGATGAAAATCCATGTGGAATCGAATGTGGGTAGTGGGACATGTAACTTACAGTATTTCACAGTCGCGTTAACATTTTGCAACAGTCTTCTCGGGCCCAAAAATGTATCGTACCCCAAACTTAATAGGTTCGGTTTTTTAATGTATAAACAAAAAGTGACAAGTTAAATGTCCTCACAAGAAAATGTGTCAGTGGAGTGGAAGTGTATGGGTGTGAGTGGTCATGCGGGGGGAGTGCGGGCGCGGTGCGGACGCTGCGCGTGCGCTGCACCGGCTGGCGTTTGCGCTGTGGCGCGCCGTGTTCTACCTGCAGCGTGCGCCGGCGCGGGCCGCGAGACTGCGCTCGCGCAGCGCTGCTCCACACACACGCGCTACCGCTGCGGTTCGTTCAACAGTTCTACACCTACATATAAAAATCATCTCGACCCCATTTATTTTTATAAATATCCGTATCTATAACTATCACTAATCACAAAAATAACTTTGTAAAACTAGTCTGATACGATACCCAAATCGACACACAATTATAACAAAAACTACTTTATCTATGAATGTATGAAGGGAGAGTTAAGTATGTATGTATATTAAAATCATAGCTAATCTACAAAGAATTATCAAACGATAGATGAAGGAGAAATAAATATTACTAAACAACTTATAGTTCTATGCTGCTATAGACACTTACCACATTTTACAAGACGTTGATAAATTGGTAATCTATAACAATTTACCATAATTTTGAAACAGGTAGAGATACTTATCTTAAAACATTACGCAAACTATTCTCACAGATACTTAGTCACGTTAAATAATTATGATAGTCCACTATTAATCTGATAGCGATCATATAATAAAGCGTTAAAAGCTGCAGTAATCACTTAAGCCGCACCTAGTGGTGCTCATTTGTCAGCTATATTGAAGGGATCTGTCCATCCGATCGCGATACAGCGCTCGACGACGCCGCGACTGGTAAACTTTGACCAACTTTGTCTTAACCTCATAACAAAACGTGTTATACGTACTTATAAAGTAGAGTATAGTATGTTTTTCTTCGAAAATAATTGTACAGTTATAAGTAAGTGTATTCCTAGAATAGTCGAGCACTCCAGTGAACTATTGTTATGCTGATACAGACCTGATTAAATTGTTAACGTTACTGTAGCGGACAAACATTTTGACAGAAACTGTGTATAATCTTACAATGAATTATTTAAGTGTGTAATCCGATGCAAGCAAAAGAATTTTGCTCTATTAAACTTTAATTTCCCTTACATTCACAAGAACTTGATTATGACTTCACGAACAGCTTTTACTGAAAACTACTTCATATTAACGTTATAATGGCTTTATATCATGATGAAGAAACTATCATCAGCAGCGGCCAATTGAACTGTCACAACGCCTGCAAATGAGTTAACTTTCGTATGAATTAATCATTTACCTACCGCAGCGAGCCTACTTACCAACATTAGATAGTGAAATTGAATGCATTCTTGAAAGCCACGCTACACTATGTAATAATATTTCTGTGAACCGAAAACCCATCAACAGCGCGCCGATATTGAGAAAAAATGACAAGGATTAAATTACAACTTTTGATTTCATTTTAATGACAGCTCGGCCTTGCGGAACTTTTTAAAGATTTATTTTGCGAGATTCGTGTTAGTAATAACAGGTTTACTTTAATATGTAATTGACGTTTTAATAATATAATTTTCTATTGTTTTAGAGTCGAGCCGCGAGTGCGCCGGCCACCCCAGCCTCTACGACATTTTCAAGGGAACAGGTAAATCCATACTAATATTATAAATGCGAAAGTATCTCCGTCTGTCTGTGTCAAATAACCGATTGAAAAAAAGGTTGTAAGGAATTTAATTGGGGGTCAACGTTTCCATGAAACTTTTTTTTTTAGAACTACGGATTTGACTTTTGTAACTTAAATATAATTTATTTAAAATAATTACTAAAAATAATTACTAAAATTTAATTACTGTCAAACTGAGCCTATCCACACAATATATCTTTGTCAGCATATCGACCGTTCCTAAACGATATTGCATCAAGTTTTACTGAGCGAAACGATATTAGTGTCTGATCGTGATCACGTAACCATGTCGATGCATAAAGTGGAACCTAATTGATTACATTTACATCACTGCTTCCCGACAACAACGGCTCTGACATGAGCAATTAGATGTATTAATGTTTTACGTAATACGATCATAATGTTAGCAACACTTCGCTCAGAAATGACAACTACACGTTATTGTCATAAAGTTGGGCTTATTTTCTCGTAACAATATTTCTCATAAGGAAGAGAGATTTTGATGTGATTAACAGTTACTCCATACCAATTCTTACGCACGTTTTTAAATTACTATGCCTTAAAATGACACATGATACGATGTTTTATGGTAAAATTGAGGTATTATTTAATTGAAAAAAAAAAAACATGTCTATGAGTCACGAAACAGCTGTCACAGACATTTCAATGAGCATAGATTTTACACACAATGGTTTCTGTAGAAGGAAAGATTTACATTTTGCATTTCAAATGGAAATTAGGCTTAATTTGCCACAATTTTAGCAATTATGTCCAATTTACTATAATATGCTATTTCTACAAATAATCGATACAAATAAACGTCTCGTACACAAATAGCTGTAATTTACATAATATAGAAGTAGAGCCACGCATCGACTACTCTAATCGGATTAAATGCATTGAAGGCAACTCGCGACGCTCGCATAGTACGCGGCTGCGTGGCCTGCGCCTACGCACCTCTCGAGACACTTTCACAGAATTATGGCGCGCCTACGACCTTATGTTCGCTCTGACATAAACACTTAAAAGCAAGACAAATCAGGGCTTTTCTCTTCGCCGTTACCTTTCCATTCTAGTTTACCGTAACAACTCCATTATGTCCTACATACTTAGTTTTCCACGCGCCCGGATTACTCTATAAAGCGGAAATTATGACGAGATTAGCTGTCTCAAATTTATTTTGTATATCCGACAAATGTTTACGAGTCCTTCACTGTTCACACCCGATCGAGTAACACGTGTTGTGTATAGCTTAATCTAAAAGAGGGGCCCAAAAATAACTCTGTGTGAACGCTTGTGATAGCCGTGTAAAATTTGATTATTTCCTGCCAGTTGACCTTGGAAGTTGTAGAAACTAACATACAATTAAAAAAGTTTTAAGACTAACACAGTGTCGTAAGGTCAAGAAACCGGCTCGCCAACTAATTTAATGTGCGATTTTTTGTATCATCATTAGGGATGGTAATTTGGTAAAAAAACATTAAGCCTGACTCGGATAATCAATCAAAATTTTGAATATTATTAAAAACTAATCACTTTAAAATTAAAATTAAATTACAAAGCACATATTATAATTTTGTAGGCAGAATACGCCTTTATGTAAGCTGATATTAGCTTACGATCTAAATAGAGGTATCTAAACACGGTGTTTAAATCGGAGCTGCCTCGCGATGACTGCAACTTGCAGCTCAATTAGTGTCCTTGCTCACTTCCATACTAACTAGAGGTAAACATAGGAACTGTTCAATTTATGTGTTTCGTGTCTCCTGTCATCATCATTTAGTCCTATTCTCACTACTATCTATATTTGGATCGCCTTCCCGTCAACTAACATTCATACAAATGTGTATTTTATACCGACCTGTGACATCACATAAAATTGGAGCTTAAGTTGGCTTAAAAGATTGAAAGTGCTAGTGTATCTATATATTTAATATGCTGTCACTATACTAGATAAGAGTTTTGTGTGCAACTGCAGATAACGACATGCTCAGTGAAACGGGCAATGTTCGGCCAGGAGTGCCACTGTGCCAGGCAGATCGAACGCGATCTCTATTGTCTAGGATTTGGCTAAAAGCCCATTTTTCCCCGTACCCCATAGATTTACTGACCGGCTTCCCAAGGCTAAAAAGCGAAATATTATAAGCACAAACTTTTGTGAAGTCTCGGAACTTAAACGATAAAGAACTCTTATGTCATGAAGGAAAACTTTGTTAGGCACAACTTAATTTATTGTTTCAACATCCAGCTTCGAGTTTGCAGAATTGCAATGCTTCTTAAAAATACCTTATTTTCTGACGGACTACTTGGTAACGGCAATTTATTTTGCAGGGTGGTTCCCGGTCGGCGAGTTACCCTGGCGGGCCTGGGAACAGGCTAGACCTGTGCTATGTGGCGGAACGCATGCTAGCTCTACATCTGCCCGAAAGGGACGCGCATGCAGAGGCGCAGGCCGCGCATATGCTCACCAATAAACATGGAGAACATTTCATGGTAAGTTTCATGTTTTTTGGACCACATAGAAGATATACAAATACAAAATTTCAACTGGTTGTGTAAGGAAAAACGAAGGAATCTCTAAGCTGCTTCTTTTATTTATTGATTTTTTTGTGCTATATGTATTTACACTTTCCTGTGTTTGTGGGATGGGTATTAAAGATATAGCTCTACGTGCTAGAGGTCAGAAGTACGTTTACTACCCGATTCTAGACGTTTTCATTTTTATAGTTACAAATATCAATATCAAAAGTATTTTAAATTTAAATATTTAGTTTATTTTAATTTCTATGAAAATACGAAGACATATTTTTATGTGCTTATAGATATGAGTTTTAATTAAAGGAAATCCCGCCCACGCTTTAGCTGCGACGCGTAACGACTTCTTACTCTATGTCCGTAGCAAAATATTTTTAGTTCGAGTTTATTTTATGGAACTTTATTTAAACAGCTGTTTAAATAAAGTTCCATAAAATATTATATTATCCAAATAAAATAAAATGATTTATTGAAACCAAACTGAAACATTAAATCACTACATTACATTTACCACTATACTACCATACTACTACACTATGCTCACATCAAATGCAATGTAGATAGGGATATTTCGGTCATCAAATAACTCTATAAAGACATTAAATGCTTATCTAATATATTAGTACAGTTGTGGTGGCGTTTACAATGCAGGGCCACATTAATGTCTAAAATAAATTTTGCTAGCGCCCATACAAGCCGCGTATTTCGTAACTCTACAATGAGTGTGCGCCTAAAGGTCTCCTAGGTGATATAAGTAGCGAGACCTTTACTTAAAACTCCCATAAAGTAGGATTACACTAACTCAATGTTAGTTCCAAGATACGTTAAGCTTTATCTCACTTAACGCCGCTGTACGCGACTGTATCGTTTATCAGTGTAACTCGCTACAAAGTATTTTAACTGAGAAATCTACACTAATCAGTTGGTATTTTTAATTAAACTACGTACTACGTACGTACTGAAATATGAAGTTTTTAAATGTGCGTAAGATTAGATCTAGTGTTTTTCATTGTTAATTTATTGTACCTGTGTGTTGGAAAGTTCAATGTCTTGAATACTAATTTAATTAGCATACATTTTATTCTTCGTCACAAATTCAACGCAATAGTTATGATAAAAATCTAAAAAGGGTATTCAAGCAACAACTTTGGTTTGCTGTTTAACGACTTAAATTTGAAGTATGAAATTGATGTATTATTGGTATATTTTTCCAGGTATTTGAGGTGAGTGGTTGCGACAACAACGGCAGCAGCAGTACCGCTCGAGGCGTGTTCGGTCGCGCGCGCTCGCTCGGCTGGGCCGGCGACCTCGCGCCGCCGCTGGAGCGCCTCTGCGCCGCCTGCAAGCACATCGAGAGCTGGCTCGCCGCGCATCCCAAAAATGTCGCCATATTACTCGCATGGTAATTATCATTCAAACGATAAATTGCTACATTCCAATGTAGATATCGTGAATTACATCAAATGCAATGTAGATAGGAATTTTATGCAACATACCGTCTATATATCTCTTAATCTTCGGCCTTTAATACTTATACGCAATGAAAGTAAGATATTATAATATTCTATATGTAAATCCACTGATAGGAAATCAATTCTTTAAGATAACAAATCAGTGGAGACTAGAAGGACCTTGTCTTGTACATACAAATACTTAGATATTAGTTTCCCAAGGCAAACTCGTGGCCACTCCTCTCTGCAATTAGATAGTTAATTCGATGTTTTAGCGTCATTATTTTTAATAACATTATATTTAACATATTTCTTTTTATTTACTAGCACTTGTACAAAGTCCAATCGAATACTTTGAACAAATATTATTGATATTTGTTTCCTGTCAAATTAAATTTATTTGCCACAATTATATTTAGGATGTACCCCAATGTTTTATTAGCACGTTTTTTTGTAATCGTGAGACTGCTATTGGCATAATATAGTTTTTCAATATAATAACATAGTATCTGATCGTGATATACTGTTCTTATCCAGAAAACTTCATATCCATAACATTCCGTTTAGTCTTTGATCGTTATAATTAAAGAAAGCACTGTTTTGACTTGCAGGGGTAACCGTGAACGTTTGGGTGTGCTGGTGGCGGCGTACATGCACTACTCAGCCATCTGCGGGGCGCCGGAGCACGCGCTCGACAGATACGCCATGAGGAGGTACCTCGACGACCGCGTGCCTGTCTTCCAACTGCCTTCAAATAAACGGTAAATATCACTTCTATGAAGGTTCACTACCACCCCAATATTACTGGAACCTTTTTTTCGGAGGGGAAAACACCAAATGATTCTTTACGCTTTGGGTTGAGCAGAAGGGAGTGTCGGTCTTCTACGGACTAAAACCCACTCAAGTTCGTCCCTTTGCCCTTGTGTACCGGGGCCACGGTTACCGTTACGGAGTACTAGGGACTCACCTACTCTTTAAGCAAGGTTATTCCATTGCAAACGGTGAAGAAAAACATCGTGAGGAAACCTGGATTCCAAATATTGCGATCTGAATCGCCGACCCAGTAAGCTGGCGTGGTGATGAATGCTTGAACCCTCCTTGTACAGCTACATGGCTCTACACCATATCTTTTTTACGACTTTTGTGACTTGGTAAGCCGCAGCTTCCTTTTGTGGAAAAGAGAAGGTCTGTGCTAAGTCGTCTTGCTCAGACAACTGTTATAATACTGCTTTAAAAGGTACTAGGGGACTTCTAGCATTCAGACTTAATTACTCTTCTTGTTTCTATTTTCTGATTTAAATTCGTTTAATAATCTAAACATTCATCTTGGAAATGTTCGAAGTATTTATTTCCGGCTATATAGCTGTATCTCTCTTGCCTTTAATGTAAGGTACACATGTAATCTAACGTCTTGACATTTCTTTTAAAGGGCACACTCAAATTGGTTTTTCGCAGTTTATGTAAATTATAATCTGCACACATCGCATGTACAGTATTAGTGCACTGTTGCAATAAGAACATGATGTTATATCAACTAATATCACTAGTTAGACATTGTTTATCGTTGAGGGAAGGATATCTTATCAAGAAGAAGTCCAAATGAACTAGGGCTTGCCGGAGCTGCACAGACTATGCGTCATCTGGTGACTCTAGCTTAGGAAATTGTAGGTTTCCAGGGTGTTTTTAGTCAGCGAGAGCTCGACATATTCCATAAATCCCGAAGTCTTTCCACTACGGACAACAAAAGAAATCTTGTGTATATGTTGTTTTATTTGTTATCAGCTACATCGACACGTTTGCTGGATTACTGGCTGGTCAGATCAGAGTGAACGCAGCACCTCTTCACTTGACGCACGTCAGCGTGGCTGGATCACTTGCCTCTCCCGCCAACCCCACCATCGCCTTCCTCAAGATATACGAGAATTTCGTCTGCGTCTATACATCAGGTAAATATTACTTTAGTACGAGTATAATTCAATTTTAAAATTATGCTGCCCCATTAGACGTCCTGACTCCATACAAGTAACCTTATGTTTTCTGACTCGGACTTGGAGATTTGTATTTCGTACATTGCTTACCATATCACTGACGTAGACGATATAAAGATTTGGTATCATGTGAATGCACAAGGTATGGGAAGGAAAAAACACCTTAAAAAGTAAAAAACTGGATCAGCCATACAGAATCACTGTTTTATTATGTATTATTTAATGTCTTAATTTATATCGTTTTTGTGCAGGTCTCTACATGGTAAACGGTGGCGGCTGGACAGTAGGCGTGGGCAGACTCGCCCTCCGCGGCGACGTGGTAGTCCGCGCGTACCGGAGGCCGGCGCACGCGAAGATGCACAACGCGCAGCGTCACCTGGTGTTCGCGTGTCAGTTCCACACGTGCGCAGTCGCAGACCACACGCTATCCTTCACCAAGCAGCAACTCGATCATGCTGTGCACGGTAAACACCAGCACTACTCTTCCTCTGCTTTTAAATGCACCTACCAAAACCTCAAAAATAAATACTTGCAATTGAGGAAACGAGACAGCACACTACATAACCGAAAGTGTCGTTTCTTTTTAACAACTGTAAAAGTGTTGCGGAATTACTGGACTTTACAGCAAATGAGAATCTTATCCGTCGGCGCATGCGTTATGACTAAATGAAATGAGTTTAGCTTTCGTTGTAAAATACATGCGGCCTTGAATGTATTAGTAAAATGCAATACAAAAAACAGTCTTGAATTTAAATTGGATGATGTTTCTATGGTCACTTTAAAAATCCCCTAGCCTGTCTATACTAACTTACTCCAGATAGGTTATAGTGTGCTTTACATACACAATAAAATCATATTTGAAAATTGCGTCACCAACTCATATAGGATAGAATAGACTTTTTTAACACACCCATATTTACATAATTTTACTAGTTGGCCCAGCAAACGTTGTTTTGCCGATTTTTTTTCTAGTTGTATGTATTTTTGTCAATTTTGTCCTAAAAATAAAAAATAATAATTTTATTGTGAGCAACCCTTATCACTTAGAGGTATGAAAAATAGATGTTGTTCTATTCTCAGACCTACCCAATGTGTATATAAAATTTCATAAAAATCGGTCGAACCGTTTCGGAGGAGTACGGTAACTAACATCGTGACACGGGAATTTTATATATTAGATAACTGAAAATAACTATCATCCATGCTACTTGCTGCCCAAAAACCTATTTTCTTACATAAAAAAAATATGGATTTAGATCAAAAAATAAATCCCTATTTAAAGGAAACCTAAAAAGTACTTACCTACCACGCCTGAAGTTAAGTCCATAGCCCACAGCAACACTGCACCTGAATTCCAAATCGTTTGATCAATGCATGAGGAAGCCATTATATCATGAGTCACGTATAAAAACAATATTAGTTACAACAAAATAGCAGTCGTTCCAATAAATCTCGTCTACAATTGGATACAATTACGCCAACATGATTTTGTTATCAGGAAAATTGCTGCAACCATTAGGTGTGAGGTCGAAACAATAAATCTGACTAGGAATAAGGAAAGAACTAATTTATCTCACATTCTAAAAGTACCATGTTTTGAAATAATTTTAGGTATTATTTCTTGTTACAAAATGTTCTTAAATTTACCCACTAAATTGTTGCTTGTGGGTCGGTCCGCCTGAATGTAGATTATAGGTGCATTAATCCAAAATGTAAGTCCCCATGCCAAATTTCATCGCAATCGGTCCAGCTGATTGAACATAAAAAAGAGTAACAAACATGCTAAAACTCTCATGTACTTTCGCACTTAAAATATAAGTGTTATTAACGCAATAGCAACCTCATATAAAGTTCACATAAAGAAGGAAAAGATTTTGCAACTGACTTCAATAACAGATGTCCTAAGCAGACTCCTGAAGAAGCAGTAAGGCAGAAAATTAGGATGATTTTACTAGTCGGACTTTCTACAATTCGGGTAACTACAATAGAATAAAACTCCTCAGATCCATCATTCCCGAGTGACGGTGCAGTAGAGCTGGTGTTCCTGCGCGGTGAGGGCGGCGGGGGCGCTGCGCCTGCGCCCACGCCTGCCGCGCCCCTCCGCGCCGCACCTGACGCGCTCGCGCGTGCAGACTCCCTCGAACACTTGCGACCGCTGTCTACCCTCACCGATGATGACCCTGGTAAGTTACTTTGAACTTTATGCTGTTGTCATAATGATGTTCTCCTATAGCCATAAGGATGGAAGTTTGGAAAATACTCCAGGCTAAGGTCGTATAAAACGGTGTTTATCTTGCAGAAATGAATAAAAATATGGTTTTTTTTTTATTAAGGTGTAAAAAAGAAGTCGATATATTTTAACATATTTCGTGTATTCGCTTCTGGTGAAAATTGTACTACTTATCTTTATACTAAGCACTTCAAAGTGATAGTAGAATTCAATAAAACTCACTCATGCGCCATATCCTGGTCTATTTAAGTAAAGTGCATATCAATTAACAATTGAGTATAGGGGTCGACATACTGACATTCACAATGTGATGAGCTGCGGGTTCAGTTCCCGAACTAAACAAACAATTGCTTCATTTATAAATATTATGTTTTGTTCAGGTAACTGCGTTTTTTGTTCATGTTACTTTTTTGTGTAATTAGCGCCACAAAGTGGTTTGAGTCAATAAGGTTTTTCTGTCTTTAGTTTAGTATAGAGTACAATGTATAAAATATTTATAAGTGCATAGAACATTATGAGAATATATTACGAGAGCTAGGTCTTAAAAAACATAAATCAAGAACTCGACCTTGACCAGTTCAAAGCGTAGAGATAGTAAATCGTATAAATAAGATAAAACAATACAATTGCCTTGTGCTATTATATCATTAAGAAAATAACTACGTAATAACTCAGCAATATGTAGGTACCGTCATATTATACGTAGGAATGTTGGTACATGTTATAGGAAACTTCATAAGATTCGCTTAGCTGCGTTTTATTAGTTCAACATCCGCAAGTTTTAATCTATTCTTGTAAAACATTAGAAGCTTGTCTAACGATTTGTTCGAGGGGTTCCCGCATGTGGGCAATGCCGCGAGCCAGAACATCCGACTGCCGTTACCGGCAACAATGTGACTGTTACTTTAACTAACTTGCGTAATAGCCCTTTTGGAAGGAACACAGTGTAACGGGTTGTACACGTTTTCTGTATATTTTAATGAATTCGATTTATGTTTTTCAATAATATTCGAAAAAGTTTACTTTGTACTAGGTTTTTTTTTGTGTTTAAATACGAATTCAATTGTTATAAAAACATATTTCATCTTAGGTCGTAGGAGTATCTTATTGTTGAGCTAACAGTAAATAAATTAATGGAAAACTTCGTCTAAAGTTTTCCCACAAAAGCGTGGTAGTTAGTACAGCCGTTACGAAAACTGGCGTTAATTATAACTAAAAGTCCCGTAAATGATCGTTAAATGTGTCACGTGTGACAAAGCGACCTAACTACACGGGTTAGCGAGAGGTCGCGGTTGCGGTGCAGGTGTCGGGCTATTTTAGTGATGTACCGCTCCACGCCGGCAGCGGCAGCCGGCCGCCCGCCCGCCCAGACCAGTCCGCACTCGGCCACTGAGCAAGAACGCGCGCGCACCGCACTGACACTCACATCGAAACAAACTTGTAACATCACATAAAAAAGTACCGGACGAAATTTTAATAAAAAAGTTAGCATTGTTAAAAGATTCAGTCATTCAAATTGTAGAGTCAAAAAGTTTTTAGTGAAAATAATCAAATTGCAATCCCATCGGATATTTCGAGGCTGGCTCACAAAATCACAATCGAGGTGAGTGTGACATTAATTTCGCCGCTAGTTTTATAGCTCATTTTTATTAGAGAATGTAAATTCATTAACACAATGTATGTACTCTCTTGTATATATGTAGCGATGACTGATCGCGTGTGTCAAACAAAATCAGTACCGAGAGTGTATCAAAATAAATTGAATCTGTCTACATCGCCGGCTTTCATCTTTAACAATAGTAATGATGACAATAGGCCGCGTTAGTGTGAACGACAAATGAGGTTGGAGTTGCTCCGGCCAGCACTGCCCTCTAATTGACCAGCGCGGAGAATCGCTGATGTATGTGCCTTGCACTGGAGGATGACAGGCATGCCCTTACGGCCATTTGTCACACATCAGCTTAATTCGATACGAGAATTGAGTGAATCACTGACATGAAATGAACCTTTTTATTGTCAAGAAAATTGCAGCAAGTGATCAAGAAATTAGACGTTTTTTTATTGTACCGCGAATTGAATAATAGTAATCATTGAACAGCAAACTAAACCAGATATTAATCGTAGAAGACATAAACAAAAGACGTGCGTTATTAGATTATAGCCCTGTACACGTAGTAAGGTCAAAGCTTCGTACTTGTATGACAGCCACGCCGGCCCATACCTAATGAATTTTGTATTCACACGCAAGGCTATGTTTACACTGACGTCATCCCCAGCTGTGCAAAAACTATTATAGGTTGAACTCGTGTTAAATAATCAATCTGCAATCGAAGTAAACCAGAGATGTTTTAAGTTTGAAGTACTCGAGGTAAAACAGATCGGTTCAGAGATATGTTGTAATTTTAAAGATGTGTATTGAAGTTGTTTATTTAAAGTGTCCATCCATTAGCTGATCCATTCTCGGAGTATTGTATGTAGTACATAGTATACGGCACAGTATCGATCGGTTCGCTGTTTATCCGTTTTGTTGCTTACCCTGACATTACGCACACATGTCCTGTCCGCGATAGCTATCAGAATTATTTTATCTCCGAAGCTTTTAGTTCTGATGTACCTGCAGTCAATAACACCGGTATTAATGTGTCGGACGTGCTTGTGCTTAGTGCTTATAAGTGTTCATTACGCAAATCTTAATTAACATAACTTATTAAACTTAGTTAATACTCGGAGTTATTTAATGGTAAATTGTGCTCGAAGTGTTAGACATTCAGCATACTAAGTTGTAATATCACTAGAAGATGAAACATTAATAATTCGCGTCTACATATTTCCAGTTCTATATAATTTAATTATCATGCTAATGTTACCCAAAATAAACCACATTCCTTGCGCAGAAAAAATCTAAAAGTCCAAAACTGGTTAGATTTCGGCGCTAACATTGGATAACGAGCGCAGATAGCCAAACGAGCGAATGTGCGGAATATTAATGCAGTAGAACTTAGAGTTTCGCGGAACAGTGGGGTGGAGCCTGATGACATCACTGTGGGCGAACACACGCTCACCTTCATAGGTAACTTCTCTTATCGCGACAATGTTAAAACTTACCACCGTCAACTGACACTGAACTTTTTGCGAATAGTTTTTGCGTTAAGAACACTTTGATACTCATGTATCTCGCCCTCTACGCCAGTCACGCTCATTTTCAAACGTTAATGAACTAAAAACTTTTCGTACGTGTAAAAGTGATGCTTTAGGAGCTCAAATAGATGGTCGACGTAAATAGGCAGTCGTTTAGCTCTACCGTTATATCAACAGACATTAAATGTAGAGTATTGTAAAGTACCTGCCATAAAAAGGGTTAAAGTGTTCTGGCTTTTTTGCTAACTAACCTTGTTTCTTAATATCAGACGTTTATCTTTCATCTCCACGTGTGTGGAGTGGGCTTGGCGCCGGCGCAGGCGACGCTAGGGCGCACATCCTCTTCCTGCGCTGCATATTTCGTAACACTAGCCCTCGCTCCACACCCGTCCGCGTTATTTTCGTTGACAAAACAGAAATAACCGCATCTTCCTTAACATAGGCCGACGGTCACCAGACGCTGACGTTGATATCTTTACACTAATTGCGTTATTGACAGCCTCACATTTAGTTCAGTTTCGAAATCGAACCTCGTGAACGCAATAGAGTCGGTGCGAATGCTTCAATCATTTCACTGTTCGTCTGTTGACCAACATAAAAATTACTAATAGTAACATAAACGTTTGTTCGCGACCGAGACTCGCTCGTTATGTAAATTGACTAAGTAATAGTGTCGTTCCTCCTTATTTGCATTCAGTATTTATACGTTCTGACACTTTGACCATCTCGTTAACGGTTCTCCAAAAATATCTGTGTGGGTTGCTGCGGTCTAGTTTATTGTAAGTTTTAACACATGTCACTTAAAACAAATAATATTTTCATTAATGTTCAACATTGACTATTATATAAATACGTTTATTAGTGTAATATAAAACAAACTACGTAAATTAAACAGGTATGTAGTTTAGTTGTAGGTTGGTACTGGCATGTAGAGGTCGTTTCCTTGTTTGGCGGGATCACCTTGAACCATTGCCTGGCTGATGGACTCATCTTGTGGGAACATTTGAGACATTTTGATATGATAGTGTTATCTTAGGTCAGTGGGGAATTTTATTTTTGGTCTCCTAATTTTAAAATTGTAATTTCTGAGATAAGATAACGCAGAACTCTACCCAAAAAATTTTAGGTTCGCGAGTATGAAGTCTCATGTTGATTTGTGTTAGGTGCCTACTATTAGCCAAATCACTTCAAGTTCAGTAGTTATTAAAACAGTGTTTCAATAATGCTCTTACACTCAGCCATAAATTGAGCTCATTAGGTACTTATATGTTGCCTAGCACACCAATGTATCCCGTACGTTTGCTGGCTACATGTTTCTTTAGATGATTTCCGTATAAGAATATATCTACATTTATCTATAAGTGGGACGGTGTACCGGCACTTCATCAAACAACACTTAACGGTCATCCCGCCACTGGAATAACGGGAAGCAAACTTAGTCCTTTTTAGGAAATGCTGGATCTATCGGGGTGACATTAACTGCAACCGCTACTGTACCAGATGGCACATGGCTAATTAAACACCCGCTGCTCGCTGTCTATCTATTACGTGTGAATATTTTAATATTACAAAATTGTCGCGTAATCTACCTCTTGTTAATTTAATCTGCCTCGTATGTACTAAGTGCAGTAGAAAATTATACACGTGTCTAACTAGATACATCGTTACGAAGAGGCCCCGTCAGTTTATTGGAGCGAATCGAATCCAATTTAAAAGCTATTCGTAATTAAACCGTCGCTAAACACATCGCCTCTTGGCGTCTGAAATCGCAACGAAGCTAAATTAAAATTTTATGTGTAACATCCGAATTGAAAAATTCGTCCGCCTGAAGCGTATTAATCCCGTCCAGGTGAGAACAACGGCAGTGCAGAAGGTTCCGGCTCAGGAGGCGAAGCAGGCGACGGGACCGAGGCGGCGCACACGTTCGGCCCTCTGGACGGGTCCATCTACGCGACGGTGGTGCGCGCGGGCGGCGGCGGGCCCGCCTCGCCGCTCAGCGCGTCCATGGACTCGGGCATCTCATCGGCGGGGCGCCGCGCCGCCCCCAGCCCGCCCGACGAGCTCGACGCGCTGCTGGGCGACATGCTGCGCACGGTGAGCGCGCTGCCCGACCCGCCGCCGGCGCCACACACGCCGCAGCCGCAGTCGCACGCAGACCGCCCGCCGGACATACCGTACCACGCTCGCGCCGACTCCGCGCCCTTCACCTACGGCGCGCCCGGCCTGCGCCCAGGCATGCTCCGCGCTCCCAACCGCCTTGCCAGCCCCGAGCTGGTGCGGCGCGCGCTCGGCGGGGACCGCTCCTACCGCCCAATAGAGGACGACGACGATGAGCGCACCGTCACCCCTGAACTACCCTCACCGCGCACGCCGCTGTCCCCGCGCACCCTGCGCAAACTGACGCACGAGGATGTCACCACAACCACCACCAATACTGTACCACCACCAGCATCTCCAGTAACAAACGGCAGGTTAGTCGATTTATTTAATAAAATGTAAAGTCCTTCAAATTATTTTAATTTATGTAGATACATTTGTTTACATGATAAACTAAATTGCGTTAATTAAGAGCGCCTTTTTTCTGAATGACAACCGTACAAATATAAAATCCCTTTTAAACCAGTTCTGATACACAGTTCTTGTTGAAGAATAAGTTACTTGCTTACATATTTATTACAATACTTTTTCTACTCCTATCGACTCCTAAACAAGAGCAAGTTAAAAACGATCACACGATCTTGACACAAGCTATTTACTGCAGTTGTTGACATATCGTACTGGGGTCAAAAGCAAACCATAAAAAATGATATTAGTTTAATTAAAAGAAGGGTATCTGGTGGCAGTTGTAAACATGTGTTCCTGTGCTGGAGGCGCGAGGCGTGGAGGCCGCCGCGCGCCGCCTACACCGCACGCTTTGGACACTGTTTACATTCACAACCTCGCATCAGATTATTTTTAGCGAAACCTGGTTTTTTAACTGATATTTCCGAACGCATAATTTCATCGAGCTTGAAGTACGATAAACATGTAACGTGCACCGACAGTTAAGCATTAGTTACATCCGTGGGAACAACGGCGCGCTCAGCATGTATCTGTCAACATAATCAGTAACAAATTGTTTCAAAGCAAGTCACAACAGAGTGCTGTCGGGCTCCTCTTAATTTATTTAGCCGCGTTCCGCTCGACCCACTTCACTGTCAATGAAGAAGGGCAATAAAATAAAGCATTACCGATCACGATCGTTACACCAATAGCGGGATCTCTTATTAATGGACCTCTTTCTCAGTTTCGTAGATAAATAGGGGTGGATGATTCTTCATCTGATTGCATATAACACCGTACTTTTTCGAAAAGTTTTAATATGTGTACGTGTAAGTTATGTAAATCAAAACATTATTTAATAATCATCACAAATTTGTCAGAAATGATATATTTGTAGATAATATTAAAATATTAAGTACATAGATCGTGCAATAGATAAATGGAACTAATCCATATGCATATTGAACTATTTTATTGGTCGCTTTCAATAAACAGATGAGGAGTATTGACATAGTTGATACTACAACTCATGTGATTATGCAAGATATTGTTGAACATAAAATAATCTTTGCCTACCTGATGTCACATACCGTGTTAATGAGTATCGACTACTTTGGGGAATCATTTTATAGCTGTTGCTTGTACTTTTATTAGTTCGTCTTCATTTAAAACTATAAATCCATTCCAGTCACTATGCTTTTTCAACAAACCGGCGTTTGTAAACTGTGCCATCTGCATTAGTTTTTCGTATAGAACTTTTCACAAAAGTCCGAATCTTCCCCGAAAAATCCACAAAATGTAAGGGTTTGGCCCTTCCTACGCTACATTCTGACGTATCAAGTAGCCACACAATAAGCATTTTAAAAACACTTTGCTGGTAACAGCTAGTTGAGCATTAAATTATAGATTGGAGCGTAGGAGCCAGCTGTAGGCGTGGTGTATATACACAATGATTACAATAAAAACAAGAAATAAGCGATCGTATGTTTTTTGTCTGCATTCTGTAATAAAACAAAGACAACCTATCATTTTAAATAAGAGCGAAAACGAGATTCCATTTTTGATAATTCGACTCTATCTTTTAGGTAAATGCACTTAAGTTCTACAAGCACTGTTACGTATTTGCATCCAGTTCAAACCAACATAAGCCAATGGTTAAAATCAAATCATACTAAAAATTGTGTGAAAAGTAGAGCTACATGTCATATTGTTATGGCTCTCTAATATGTAAAACAAATTTTAAGTTATTCTCAGTGATGTAATACAGGGTAAAAATATTTAACTAAATTACGTTGTGCGATAACTGAAACAAGGACTAAATTATCATAGACTCTGTATGGCTAGCACGCATGACTACTTAAACATAACGCTCTCCTTTATAAAGATATCGAAACTTGACGGACTTTATTATCTCTGTCCAAGCATTAAGATTCCTCGTCTGAACTTATGCAATTCTTATTGAATCAACACAGACATTCTTGAAATGCTTAGCAAGAATACTGATTATTAAATGATGTATTTCCTAGAATCGTACAAGGCGCGAATACTATCAAATGTCATTACTTATGTTGAAGCGACATTTCGTTTTTATATCGCAAGTGTTTTGTTATTTAAATATACCTGTTTCTGTAAGCAAACAATGGCATATGGCATTTCTGTCGTACAGACGTCAAATTGATCGACGTTTTGATAAATGGCACTATAACGATATCTGTGATGTCAATCATATTTATATCGCCGTAATGCATTGTAATCACAGCACTTCATGCGACTCCGCCTTTGTTATTATGGTTTGAGTGAGTAGAGCTCTGCTTATACTGCAGTTTGTGTCAGCGTTAGCGTAGTTATAGCATGCGTTTGAGATGCTGTGAGATACTTACTATTATTGCAACGTGTCTTAAAGCAAGTTAATTTAAATTTACAATAAATAAATCGTTCGTATCAAATAGTATTGAATAATGCGGCTAGAGCCATTTGCGAAGGAATTAAGAGACGGAAGTGTTCGTCAGTTTAATTGAGGCGGCGATAGGCGTGGGCTGGAACCGAAGTAAGTATCAATCCGCTCGTTCCGCAACATTGCCTGCCGCACATGAGGCACTCGCCGACTCAGCGCAGCTCGCAGCCTGCCAGTTGCCAATTATTTATGCGGCGCCGGCTCAATGAATGGGCTCTTAAGTTACCAATCAAATTACTGACAAGGTGTACTGTGTAATTTAAGCTAACAAACTTGTTATTTATAACATCTTGAATCGTTTTAAAAATCCTTTCTAATATGTCTATATTTGGTGCCAGACTATTATGTATCATTTTTTATTTTATTTCGCGATCGTTTAATTGCGCACGTCAGGTTAATGTTATAATCAACAGATGTAATCGAGTAGTCGAACACGTCGCCATACATAGGTTCACGTCGGATATCGATGTTGACTGTCCACTCGCAATTCTTGATTTGATTTGGAGCGATGGTGTGTGATTGCGTCGCGCCATGACCCAAACAAGTTACTATTTCGAGATAAACGTAGCCATAAACGGTCGGGTGTCGACCGGGCCACGACACTGCGACGCCTCACCGCCACACACTGCACGATACACTATTTACTTTCTAATAAAGCCCGCTTTGCTAAGCCCTTATTACTTCCCTGATAATTAAAACGGCTTTTGTAGAGTTATAAACTTCTGTTAAAGTATTACGCGTTTATCAATCCAAAATCTACGCAGCTGTTTCATGAATTAAATATAGGATACATTAAATTTAGAACGGCAGGCGATTAATATTCAAATTCAATTCATTAGGCATAATATGACTTATACATACCTACAACAAACACCCACTGTTTAGAGATTCTTAGCACGCGGATACAAGGTTCCACATCGCCATAATAAGATCAGTCGGACCTTCAAGACCTACACGCAAATAAGAATAAAAACAACAAAGATAACCGGACCACGGTTCGTAAAAAACATATTGCCATTAAATATAACACTTTAAGAAACCTGTTCTTTTTCGAAGACCAATTGGTTCAACTTTGTAAATTCTTTGTAAACCCTAAACTTCCAAACAGAAATACCCAGAAACTGAATTCGTAATTATATAAATTGAGAGGTGTTCTTAATAATATATTGGCCTGGCCTGTTCAATTTTAGTACACCATTTAGACAATTAGATTTAGCTCTTTAGAGTAGCTTACTCACGTTTTCATTACTCTTTCCAGCAGATGGTTAAACGGTGAAACAGAGTGGGCGGAGCGACCGCCGAGCAGTACCCGGAAAACCCCACCAGAAAATGGTACCTGGCGATCAGCGAGTACCCTTGGATGGCACGAGAGCAGCCGCGCCAGGGAGCCGCGCCGTTCTGAGAGCAGTGTTGAAGGCAGCTCCGGGTTAACGTGGTTGCAACGACAGCAACAGAAACTTAGGGAGAGGAAAGAAGCCAGGGAGAGAGTCGCTCGACTGCCGCTCGAGTGGGATACTGCTCCCTCTAGACATGTGCGCCGCTCCGCCAGCCATCGGTAAGACCATGAGATTTTTATCCTGTATCTTTACTCAATTTTTCTGATTCGGTTGCATAGGATCGATTCAAAAGGATATTTTTTTAAGGATTCATTGAATATAGTCCCATTGATCATTACGAGCAATATGTGGCACAGACT
This sequence comes from Trichoplusia ni, assembly GCF_003590095.1. Lineage (NCBI taxonomy): Eukaryota > Metazoa > Arthropoda > Insecta > Lepidoptera > Noctuidae > Trichoplusia > Trichoplusia ni. The sequence goes on from NC_039500.1 coordinate 105,449, forward strand.
GAGGGCATCTAATTTACTATTGGACTATGTTTCAGTGTCGATGGCTATACAAGTGACACCACGGCGTTCGCTGATGACGATGACGACTTCAGCGTCCCCCTACACGTGAACACGCGCACTCCTCTCAGGACCGACCCTATCAGTCCTCAAGCTCCGGACAGGTACCGTACCGAGATCTTCTATATATGTAACATGTAACGAAAACACGAATCGCACTCAAAATCAGCCTGCACGATAAAAGAACAGATTCATTTCTTTCAGTCGATGAGTAGAATGATTTTCATCAAATCCAAACAAAGTATTTATGACGATTTATTTCTGTGATAAATGGTATAAAACGTCAATAAAATATTATCTGGTACCAAGGTAAATTTTTGTGATTATAAATAAGTATTGCCATTTGCAGAACCTCATCTAGAAAGTTCATGTATGAAAAGATGACGATGCGTGAGTGGAGTACAACCAGCACACCAAACAGCACTCCCGCGCCTGGATTACTGTCACTAGCGGAGCCTCTTAGCACCGACACTGTTGTAAGTACAATCCCATAAAACGTAGTCTAGTCTGCGCATGTGAGATGTGGTGGTACTTGCACCTACTGTCTAGTTTTAGCCGACATAAAAAGGAGTATGCCTAACAGGCATGCATAGTCAACGCAGCGGAGCTTATCAAATCGTTGCCCTGTATTGGAAAGTTGAAGTCTAGCCAACCGGAATGTAGCCACTTCCTATCGACGTTGCAAAGCTTTAGTCCCATACAATGACAAAAGGATTTTACTCAGTAACTGTTCTGAGTATTTTGACTTTTTTTCTATATTACCTTGATTTTCCAGGACCGTGCGGAAACGTGGTCCCGTGCAGAGTCCCGGACGGGCACAGAGTCCCGCGCGGGCACACCCGCGTTCCCGACGCACCCGCGCACGCCATACCCGCCGACGCCCACCCCCTCGCTGTCCGCGCGACCCCCGCGCTCGCCCTCCGTTACCAGGTACAATATGTTTGACCTGGAGGACTTGAGGTACAGAATATAAAATACCGATAAAAACAGGGGTTAATGTTCTTCTTTATGGTAACTTTCGTATCTATGTATTTATTTTTCTGGACCTATTTTTCGTGGCTACCATATTTCATAGACTTGAAATTAATACAGACTTGAGATATGCATGCTTGCAAATCCTGATGTGATGAAATACTATGCCATCATATCCTTTCACAATATAAACAATAAGTTTGTCCAAACCACAGAAAGGAACGGGAAGTAAGCCCGGAGTCGGAGTACCGCACATACAACGGTAGCATCGGGTCGCGGCGCTCCAGCGTCAGCGGCACGGCCGAGCCGCAGCACGTGGCCCCCGACCGCGTGCGCTTCGCAAGGGATACCAGCCACTACTGGTACAAGCCCAACATCTCCAGGGATGATGGTAAGCTGTTCGAAATGCCTTCAGTTACCATCACTAATTTGAGGGAAGTTGTATAAAATATTTCAACTTTCAACCCCTAACTTTCACTTAGTTTGTTAAGCTTGGTACAACATGAATTGTTGACACTTATGCAAAATATTTTCAACAGCCATATCAGCTCTACTGCAACTAGAAGAAGGTGCGTTCATAGTCCGGGACTCCAACTCATTCCCGGGGGCGTTCGGGCTGGCGGTGAGGGCAGGAGGCGCGGGGGGAGTGCGTCACTTCCTGGTGGAACCCACGGCGCGTGGAGTGCGCCTGCGCGGTTGTCCCGACGAGCCCGTGTTCGGATCGCTATCTGCTCTCGTCTACCAACACACGGTCACGCCTTTAGCACTTCCCGTACCACTCAGGCTACCTGATAGGTAAGTTTAAACAAGCATTCTCAAGTTATCACTTTATTTGTATTATTATTGTGGAAAATTGAGAGAAGAGAAATTATGGAATAGTTTTGACGACAAAAGATTGCCATTTCGACACTTGTTTTCGGTATGTAGTACTTTTAGTTAAACACTTTAACCACGAATTTTGTTGTTTAGACTAACCTTTTCCTCCAACCAAAGAAACCGAATCTAATATTGTTGATCCTTTACAGAGACCCGTGGACAGGAGGCAGTGCAAACGCAGCGGCTCGTGCACTTTTAGCGACCGGCGCTGCTTGCCACGTGTTACTACTAGGGACCGAAAACACTGAAGCTTTGACCGGACCAGCTGCTGTCAAGAGGGCTGTGACCAACATTCTTACCAAAAAGGTCAGTAAGACTAGCTCAATATATATCTGTCACTGTGATTTTTTTAATTCATTTAATTTTGATAGCTACCTGTCTCATTTAAGTAACTGAGATATTGTGATGCTTTCATAAAAAAACCACCTTTGTTTTTAACGACCTCACTAATTCGAATATCGCTAGAGTGAGTAAGGAGTTGAGCTTTTTCTGCAACAGAAGATTATCTGAAAATTCTTTGCCTTCGATATTTTTCAACTCCAACAAGGAGGAGGTTCTTAATTCGACTATATTTTATTTTTTCCTCTATTGTTTTTGTTACTTTATAATTTCGACTGGAGGAAGTAATTTTTTTGATTCTTTTCTTCTCTTCTTTGTATTGAAAAAGCTATCATTTGGACTCTTAAAATGTTAATTAAGTTTGCCTCAATAGTACCTTATTTGTAGTCGGTTGTATTATTTTGCCGTTAAAACATAAAAGTAAAAAATGTGTGTCATACAGGGGCCGGCGCATGTTGTGCACTTCAAGGTGTTTGGTGGCGGCATCACACTGACGGACTCTGCTCGGAAGCTGTTCTTCCGGCGGCACTACCCGGCCGCTGGCGTGTCTTACGCGGGAGTCGACCCTGATGAGCGCCGCTACACGCACGTCGACAACAACGCGCAGTTTGAAAAGTATGTATCATAAACTCTTTTATTTTCTTTATTCGATATTATTTTCCTTATTTTCAATAATACATACATTAATTGCAATCCAAAAAAACCGTGCATTTGTACGTTCATATTAGCTGGCAGTAGGTTGTAATATAGACACAATTTTGCCGCCACAATATTGTACTCCAAATAAATAATATATATGGATCAACTATATATTGCACATTATGTTATGTTAAATACACGCACGATACATATTCCTATCATGCTGCCAATGGCTTCTTAGTGCAACTCTACATTTTTATGCAAAAAAATATTTATTGTAAAAATTATCCAACAACTCATAGAACCGAAGTTAAACACATTTGCCGAATAAATTATTTTTTGTTCTTTCATCGAATTCTGAGATTAAAAATCATCTACTTATGTTAATCTTCAAATAAAAACGAGTTAACTTAAAATAAAATCCTAATACCGAAATCTGAATAAAGTGAGTAGAACTAAAGACATTTCAGCAGATATTCTAACATTGTACATCTTTGCAGGAGGATATTTGCGTTCGTAGCGCGAGCGTCTTCGGGCTCCGACAACCAGTGTCATGTCTTTGCAGAGCTGGAGCCCGAGCAACCAGCCACCGCCATAGTCAACTTTGTTAACAAGGTAATAAATCCTACATTCAAGCAAATAACTATTCTATAGGTCTACGTTTGGGTATAGTGCAGGCATTAATATTGTATTTTTCTTCCAGGCTTTGTTGGGAAACACGCAGAAAAAAGATATCATCTAAGAAGACGGAGAGTTTGAAGTTGAATATTCCACTAATGAAATACTCACAAACGGATCAAGTGTGAAACACGAAACATTGAATGAAGTACATACGGAGAGACGCCATTGTTGTAACATACGAGTTTATAAAAATACATGTTTTTATTTATATGTCGCATTCTATTTAAATGTTTAATTGGATAAGGTTATCAAGATCTTTTAATTTTTAATTGTCTCCGAAGATTTTATCCACAATACGCTTCACTTTCACCAAGTACAATTAACGGTAAATGTGTGTGACTACATACATAATATAAATATAAATTATAACTTAGTTTAGGGAAGGAACTAACTAGTCTCATATTATTTAATATAGAGTAGTGATATTACGTGTGCCTAATGAATATTAGATTATTTAAACTTAATCCAGTGCATGTTATGATGAGGTCCCACCACGAGTTGATAACAAAATCAATTAACAAAGTCGAGCAAAGTCAATGTAACACTAATGAACGAATGCATTGTAACCAGTACAACGAAACGAAATCGTAAATAGTACAAGGCTTATCATAAAAATCTAGATAAACTAATTAATTAATTTTGCAATAGCTTTCATGTGTACAATTAAATTGAAGGCAGTTTTTAAATGAGTTTTATCATTCATGCATACCAATTAGCTTTTAATAATTGTAAGAAAAATGAATCATTGCCTTAATACTTAATGCTGAGATATTAAAATGTTGGCTTCTTGGTTTAGAATAAATAAATGAATTCCATAAAGATTATAAAATGTTCTTCTATTTAATAAAGTGTAAATGCCTTAACAATGAGTAAACTGCAAGTAAATGAATACCTAAGGTACCATTGAGTTTGTCATCGTGCCCAGTTCGTGACGCTATAGACATAACACATTTTATTGTAATAATAACTGTTGTAAAATGTATTTATTGGGTAATAATATACTCATGGAAATAATCTCAATTGTTTTATTTCTACTTAGCTATACTAACATATTTAGATTTAAGTTCAAACAATTTACACTAAATAGATTACAATAGAAATATATATCTTTACATTGATGGATACTTGTGTGATCGTGGAGTATAACCAGCCTTAAATATACTTCAGATTACACAAGTAACGTACCGTACGCAGTAGGAAGCAGGTTCAGTATACATAGATATAGATATGACTTAAGTACACAACTTGTCTGGCGGTCGTTGTCTGTGCTGTGGGGTGGGCAGGTGTCTTTTGTGTGAGGCGCGCTTGCGTCAGTCGTCGGAGCGGCCGAAACGCAGGTGGCCGTAGTCGTCGAAGGCGTCGTCAGCGCGCACAGCCCTCCGGATCAAGCTGTAGTCCCTATACAGAGGCCGAGGCCTGAACTCCTCGTCCTCCTCAGGCACGGCGAACCCACGGAGGTTGGCGCCCTCGCAACACCGCACGAACATCGCCATCGCCACTGCTATGGCCATCGCGATTATTGTAGCCAAACGCATTTTGATGCAGAAGTCTGAAAATTTAAATAATGTCTTTAATGCAACATAGATAGTCGAAAACGCCTAAACATAATGACTGAATAGAATTTCAGTGATTCTATGATAAAAAATGGTGTTTGTGTATTTAGTTGGCATTAAGTACGCTGTAGGTACACTGAATATTTTTAAAATAATTTCTAATTCACAACTCGATTCAGAATTAGAAATTAGATTTAAAATTAGAATCTAGATTTAGAAATTAGAATTATAGGACTATGGAACCCATAAACACAAAGCGCAAAAACATCTGTAAAATTTACAATGGTGTTTAAAAACAAAAATTATTTGGATGATAAGTATTTTTTCGCAAGTTAACATATAAAATTGTGGACTTACCAGATCGACTACGCCAAGTGGCAAACTGATTGTTTTAAAAAGCTGCGGTCTTTTATATACCCAGAGCTCCCGTTGCAAAACATCTCGCCCTTCTTTAATATTCCCCTCAAAGCCTGTCCGCTCTCATAAAATACCATGGTAATTGACATATTTCAATTATTATAACCGCATAAATTGATTCCATTAGTGCCAGTAAAATATTTATAGAACATTCTTTTCTTTTCGCCTGACTGCCTACGCTATTCAAAATAATAAACAAGGTGAAAATAAATGCGAATATAATGCGAAATAATTTTAAATTATTTAAATTTGGAACTTTGAAATAATCTTTTTGCTATCGATTTAACTGGCCGTAATTATTGTACAATAGGTATTATGTTTTTTATGTGGCTGTATGGAATAAATTTTAATCAAAGCAGTAAAAAAAAAGATTTCACGCTTCCCGCGCTCAACTGAATATTTGTTGTAATTTCTATATTTTCAATTATAAAATACGTACGGTTCGTCTTAAAATGGGTGTTACATCCGAATTCGAAACATTAGAACAACAATTTGTTGAACTAATAGGAGAATTTCGGACAATTACGGTTGGTAATTTAGTTTTTTACTTTTTGACTAATTTCGAAAATGAAAATGTTAATTTTAATCGGCAGTACTGGAGGTCTGCATTTGTCAAATAGTTATAAGCCTATACCTATAGTAATGTTAAAAAAACGCATTCAATCTATAAATATTTAGATTTCGGAGGCTCGTCTGCGTGAGTCTTTGCGGTCTGAATCGACTCGTGCGGAGGCTGCCGAAGCAGCCCGAGCGGCAGCTGAGCGAGCCGCAACAGAGGCCCGGAATGGCGCCGCAGCCGCCACCGCCGCCGTCACCAAGGCTACCACTGCCCTTGCTAGTACACAGGAACATCTCACTGGACTTAAGATTCATCTTGAACTGACGGTATATACTTTTTAGAAGATAACTTCTACGTACTCGTTCTCTACATGAAATAGAGATTTGGATTTTTTTGGCTGGTTTCACGTCTTTCCGGAAGGTACGAACCGGCCTTTTCAGGCAGTAAAGTATGGCCACTTATTATTTAGTTAAGCAGAATAGGTCGTATGGACTAATGTAAGTGTATTGAGTCTCCGTTTGAGTAGAACTGAGATATTTACGTTCATCCGGGCTCCCGGATAGGTGCGTAAAGAAAACATGACTGAAGGATCATGAATTGAAAAGAACAAGTTTAAAGGTTTACAAAATTTCAGTCCACATTTTCGTAAGAATCTTGCCCCTACATTTTATAAATATGCTTCTTTTTATGTAATAATGAAAGCTACTAATTAACAATTTCGCTATAATTTACTATTAAGCATCTATGAGTAACCGCTTACGTCATAATCTGTAACTTTACAAAAGTACAACTACAACCTACGCACCTTCGTTTAGGAAAGACAACGCAAGCATTTAGAAGATCGTTGCTGTGAAATGTCAGAACAAATAAGTTCGCTGGAAAGACAGGTACAGCAGCTTAAACCGTTGCAATCGGCGCATACTACCCTGCAGCGACAATACACTGACCTGCAAGAGCGCATTTTTAAAGCTACTGAAGAAGCCCGCAGGCAAATATCTTTTTTAGTTTTCTTTTTTTTTAATTAGTAAAAATATTAAATTTTAATATTTCGCCACAAGATAAACAAAGATTATAAGTTAAATATTAAGTATTTAGACTCAGTAAGAGCAAGAAAAATAAAAAATAATCATTTTTCAAAGTTACGTTGTCCTTTATGAGGTTTCTCTAATCTATGCAATATATTTTGACGCCTGGTCAATCTAACAATCATTTTGATATAACAGAGAGTCGACAAGACTTGAAAGTGAGTTAAGGAGAGTAGAAAAATGCGCAGCCGCTGGTTCCGAGATTAGAGAACGGGCGCGTTTGGCTGCCGCCGCGCATGCGCGTGAGAGACGCCTTGCGTCTGCCGAACAGCAACATACCAACAAGGAACTGCTCGCTGCTAATGGTAAACGACTTAAAAAAACTACGGTCGTCTTACAATAACTTATTATTTCTTCTAACACCTTTTTTTGTTTTAGCTGAGATAAGCAAACTCAGAGCAACAGTCGCTGAGCTCCAACTTAACTTGTCTGAATACAGTATGAAGGACACAAAGAAAATTGTAAATCTTGATGTAGAAACTTTATCAGAAGTACGAGCGGCCTTAGAAGCTGAGCGGACTGGAGCAGCCAAGTTAGAAAAAGCTCTAGCTGCGGCCTTAGAAGATAATGCAACATTGGCAGCGCAACTGCATAGCAGTGATAATCCAGATGGAGAAAACAAGCCTTTAACACCTTTAGAATCTACTTCTACTAACATTTGCCCGATTGATTCATTCTTGGCTTAGTAAAATAAATTACAATGAAGACATTTGTTTTTCTATTTCAAATGAACTTTACAGCCTAATAAATGTTTTTTTTCGAAAACAGGTAACAAAAAAAACAAACTTCGAACATAATTAAAACAAAAATGAGCTTTAAGTTTTAAAGCCTGTCTATATGTATACCAACATATTTTCAGGATACAGAGAGGCCTACAATAATGTGCAAAAGTACTAAAATGCTTATATATAAATAAGAAAAGGGGCAGGTGCACATAAGCACATCACATCTTACCAACAGATATAAGAACGCTTATGTAACATGCTCTCTCAAGCCTATCAACCGCGACAGTTACGTCATTGAGCATATGTCATCACACAACTTGGACACGCCAGGATGATTTATTAGTCAGACGTACAAAAACGACTATGATAGAGTTACATTCGGTTTGTTCACCGTACAAAGTCGTAATATTACATTTACACACTATGATTTTGCTGGAAAACAATGGTTCTCTTCCGAGGAATCTTCTATAGCCACTTTTAAATTTGAAACAGGTTTTATAATCGCGACTCGCATGTCCAAAATTTAGAGGTCGACTTGTCCTTTCCACGAATTTATAAATGTATGCTTTCGTTCCGACCTGTTTAGTGTATCAATTATTGTTATGTAGCCTCACAGAATACTTGCTCAAAGAAAATACTATTATAAAGTGAGATAAATGCTCAAAATGATATTTTGAATTTCCTGCAAGTGATGGTTTTCTTTTTCTAACAATATTTGGCACAGGAAAAGCTGAAGTAAGCGTTACTTGTATCACATCCATAGCATCATCTCACATCTCATGCATTTATTAATAGCTGCATGCATGTAACATAATGCTTAGAATCTATATACATTTCGTGACCTGCAGTCTAGTGAATAGAACATAGAACCTCAAGTAACAAAAGCATTTTATGCCTGAATAGGTTCTGTTTCTAACTGACTGTCTAAGCGATTATTATGGAGTGTTGCACTAAAACTGGTTCCTAGGAATGCACTGCACTCACTCGCAACTAGCTCCTCCAACATATCATCGTCGATCTGAGATGTGCGCGTCCTATGCGTGATAAACAACCTGTTTTGTTTAATAAAACATGTAATAAATGCATATGGCCTAAAAACTACAGAAAGTAGAGTTGTTTCACGAATACTTGAATCATGGATGAATATCTAGAACATATATGAATTTACCTAATAATGTGCAATGACTGTGGTTAGGTAGGTTAAATAAGACCTTGCCAAAAAATGTAGGTAATGCTACTTTTATTTGAGAATTTTAATTACACCATTAGGTATCTACCTGCATTCTAAAATAATAGGTCACCTGTGGGAAAATGCGATAATCATCGGTCCTGAACTATTTTCCGCAATAAACATGCAAATACAAGTTCTTAAATGTAGAGTCGACCGTTTCCTACGCTGGCTTCAATAAAGAGACCAACTACGCTGCATAGTATGAGTATGCGTTGCACATTCACAGGTACTGCGCGGCGGTGGATTTTCGCAAGGCTTCGCGGCGCCCCACCTGTGCGTAGGCGCCGCTGCCTCACTCCGCAACACTTATTGTTAGTTGTACAGTGCACCCCGCGCCGACGCTGTGTCGCGCCTCCACGCTACCACACAAACTATGTGCACCCGAATCAATCGATCTGTGATATAGTGATAAGTTATAATTAAATAAGTGTTCAAAGTGACTGTAGTGCTTAACAGGTCAGCGCAATTGGACTTGGATCAGCCGCTTTCTTTAGTCATGTGCGTAATTTCTATTTTTGTACAAGTTAAAGGTTGAGATTTAAGGTGACTTAAAACTTAAATCCTTTTATGTTTACTTTTATAAAACGTTAAAATATTTACATACATGTTTATACATTTTTAAGTAAATAAATATTTAAGTAGTTCAAAATAGGCAGTCACGCACTCTTCTACTATTACCCCGTCTGTGTATTGCAGCGATTGTTTTGTTGCCTCCGGAGAGGTAAACATGACATTTCAAAGCAATGTCGTGGGTCTGGAGAAAGTCTTTAACAATACACTCATTTAAAATTACTCTAGTTTAAATATTTACCAAAAATTTACACGTCCGGTAATATTTTCATATCTTCCTTCACAAATATTTACCACATAAAGACGCTGTATTACTTAAGTAATTTTTTGAATGAAATAAGCGACGTTTTACCATATCGGTCCCAAAAGGCTGTTCCGCCCACGCAAATGTTGACATAGTGAGTCAGAAACAACACAAGGACACAAGTTATACTTGTACATATGACAAATATGTGAATTCAATACATAAGCAACAAACAGCTCACCCACGACATTGGAACAAATCATACTTTATGCTAATAAAATGCAAGGAACTACGCGCACTGGTGACATCAATACAAACGTGCACTAATCAAATCGTGTTTTTTTGTTACGAGAATAGAGAAATAGAAGGAATATTTATTTGAATAAGATCCGTGGTCCAGATACTTTCAAAACTTTACAATATCGACTCTAGATGCACGGTCCAAAATATTTCAAATGAGAAGAAACGTCATAACAATCTGTAAATACCAAAACAAGATCGATAAAAATGCTCAAAAATATTTTTGCTTCATACTTCATAAACAACAAAACAACTTACAATACAATTCATAATTTCATAACACGATATCCATTCACATAGGTGGATGTAATATGTGCTTCATACGTTAGGCTTACGAATAAGTTTAAATCTTTGTTGACCATATAGAGCGTGACCATTTAGAAGGCTGTTAGACCCATTCATGGCAACGTAAACATGTGTAGGATGCCGATAATTACAATACTTGCTAAACAGTAGCAGTAACAAAGTTATTATTATTAAACTTTAGGTACAAAAATTGCGGTTTAACATAAAGATTACATTAGTCACTTGGTAAATATATCCACTAGGAATAAAATATGTGAATGAAGTAGGTACAATACAAGTAAGTATTTAACAGGTGTGGTAACAAAATATTCAGTTGATTTAAATAATGACTAAAAGTAAACGAGCAGATTATTCAGTAATTAAAAAGAGGACTTTCCTCCTGAAAATTGCGAAATGACTTCATAGAAAACATACTTTTTAACGTAATATTACGCTTACCAGGCGGAAACCAATTTCTTTATAAGATGTGTATCATTTCTATTTCAGAAAGATGAGTCATAAAATCTCTCTATACTACTTAATTGTAGCGCTCACAGCACCACTTTTAGTACAATGGTAAGTCGTACAACGCAATTTAGTTCCATATGTATTAAACTTTATGAGTATTCAATCCAAATGTCAATCATATGAAACCGTATTATATAAAAATACCTCTAATCAAAGGTCAAATATTGAATATTTTACCAATATAACACAAGTTAGACCAATGTAGAGCCAACTGATTTCATTGAAAACGGTGGATAAGTGGGCGATAAATATTAAAAAAAGATACATTACACAAAGCAAATTATTTTAGGAAGAATTACTATTGCCTAAACATTGAAAATATTTCACAGTATATCAGTGCTAGGACCACGTGCCCTGCGTCCTTATGGCTCATACACAGTGGCGATCGCAGGCGGATCGAGAGCCTACACCCTGTACGTCGCCGTGGAGGGTCGCCGGGCTAACGGAGAACAATTCACTAAAGGAAGAGAGGTACAGGTCCCGGCGGCTACATCAAGACTAATAGAACTTGAAGTGAGTATCCACAGATTATATGATTAAGTAACAGTTACCGCATATTCCGGATTCTTAACGGCAGATTCCGGGAGATAACTGTCCCATACCGTGAAAATCCGTCTTGTAAACATTTTATCGTCAAGGTATCTTATTGTTCTGTATGAAGGATTGCAACACATTGTCATACACCGACACAAAAACGTGGATGACCTAGAATGGCAGTTCAGGTTTAGTCAGTAAGAGCCCGACACTATCCTTTTCCTCCCCCGATGGAGTTTGTTTATTTTTCAGATAATCTTAAACAACTGCCTTCATTCGGTATTGATTCTATTTGAAAGTATAAACCACAACAGTTGTAAACCAAATTGGTCTCCCAAAAAAGTAACAAATTTGTTCCACCTGCAGATCGGTGACCCTGGGCCGGGACAGTACGCGCTGGTGGCGCGGTCAACCTCCGGCCCGCTATTCTCGTCGTCGTCACCGTTGCTCTACCAACCGCGCAGTTTCTGCATCTTCGTGCAGACCGACAAACGTGTCTACCAACCCGGAGATACCATCAACTTTAGGGTCATCGCCTTAGACAAGTAAGACTTGTCGCTTTATAGCTGTACTAAATAGGAAATCTTCGAGTTTTCACGTACGGTACTATTGTGAGAACATCGAGAATAATCAATAAGTAATTGAACATTTACCGAACAAATGACCGCAGTTACCTAATTGAAAATATCAATGTTATTTTTTTGTTTACGGCGCGTGTGTGTAAGTCACATTTGTCACGGTATACTTGAATTGCAAGCAATAAACCATACATCCACATACAATACACGTAAAACCTATCAGACAATATATTGCAAACTTTATTGACACCAAGAAAAAACGGATGTTGCATAGATATAATGCGAGGTCACAAGTTTAATTAACTCCATAGTAAAACAAAACATTAACGCAATTGTTAATGCGTAACACATCAATCGATTGTTTGGCTATCACAGACCATCTGTGTCCTTGTTCCATTTAGCGAGGAAAACATTCAAAGGTACCTAAGCCTATTAAGAGTTGTTTGGTACAGTAGATGCGAGATACTTTCGTTTTCTGTACCATCGGCGATACGCCAGCTTGTGCGCGTAAGATTACGTATGATTGTGAAGCGATCGTTGACCTGTGCGCCGGCGCAGGTACCTGCTGCCGCTGTCGACGACGGTGGATGTCAGCGTGCTGGACACCGGCGGCTCGCCTATTAGACAATGGGTCGGTGCAGAGCTCGACCGAGGAGTCCTCACTGAGGAGTTGCTACTAGCTGACGAGCCAGCTCTCGGGGAATGGACGATACAGGTAAAACACATAAGGTATTTAGTTATTTAAAAATCTACTATAGAGCGCATAACTAAAAAAATACTTTATTCCTTAAAAGAAAACCGTTCTAAATACTTTCTTTAATTGGCAGGTTACGAAATGTAGAGCCTAAAAATCTTGAACAGAACTTTCATTTTTGAATTATTATCTTTAAGCGGCTTTCGGATTACGTAGGCATATATTACGAATGAATAGTAACTTAAAGGTGTGAGTTAAGTAATATTTACTTTTCCCAATATCAACCGGCGTGTGACAACTTTTTATCAGTCAATACCAAATATATTTTATATATCGACGTTCCTATTTAGCTCAGTACTCATATTTTTTATGTTATTTTCAGTCACCGTCTTACCTTTTTTATTATAAGTAATGAGAAATTAATATGTAATTGCTGTTGGTGAGAAGGAAAACAACTATTAAATACACTGTTTCTTGTTATAACTTCCTCGTATTGTCTCAGGCCATGACTTCACAGCAAGCAATCAAGTAGCTTGTCGGGTTTTATGATGCTCAACAGTAATTAACAACCAAATTATTAAAATTACCCATGAATAAAGTACATCGAACCTGCAGGAGTTTTTGTCCAGAATTTCCACTTATATCAGTACCTGCGCTAATCAGTCATTTGGGATTGAAATGTTCTTCAATATAATATTTTGCAACACAATTCAATTTGCTTGAATAATTCCGGATATTACGATTAGCCTCGAAGCACGCTTGGAACAAATCGTCAAAAAAATGTTCGCCTACTCGATGACCTTAAGAGATACAAATTTCAATGTTTGCATAATAACTCATGCAGGTGGAAGCTCGTGGGCAGAAGTACTCCCATCGTATCCTGGTCGCAGACTACGTTCAGCCACACTTCCATATGGAAATGCAGATGCCTAAAGAAGTGCTCTTCACAGATGGCAGATTTGATATCAATGTTACTGCAAAGTAAGTGAATTTATTAGCGATAATCGACACTCAATCTAGGAGTAGTAAACTAATTGGTAAGGTAAAGAAAAGCTTAGATTATTTTTTCTCAAATATATTTGATCCTTTCATCTCTTTGATAGATTTTTCAAATATTCAAGTGACTAAAGTATTTTTTACAGTTTTGTTGTAAATCATTTTTGGTTGAAGTGCAAAGGTATCGGAACAAATACAGAAAGTATGAGTCGTCTGGAGGATCCGTCTCTCGTCATCTCTAATTAGAACACATGAAAGCGAAAAAAAACTTGTCAAAAACAAGTGAACTTTACTTTAAGGAACGTGTTATGTTGTGAACAAAGTTGTTTGCCAGAATCATATTCACAGTTTATAATGTTCTAAAACTGGTTCTACATTTTAGGCTTTCGTTATCCAATCACGATAATCCAGAATTATTATTGGAAATATTGCTCTGACTACAAAAATAACGTAGTTTTATAGAACTAATTAAATTTTCTCATCATTGCTATAAACAAAGGAATTTTCTTAGTGAAAGCTGTCGTTTCTCATTACACCGAAGAAAAACTCATCTCTCAAATTCAATAGAATAATAATTCCGTAAATAAGCAAGAACCGTTTGTAGACGCAACGCGATGTCAGTTTTTATCAATACAATTCGATGAAGCGGCCGTAATTTAATAAAAACCTTATTGAACGAGTAAACATCGGTTATCGAACGAACATTATTTACACGCTATGTGTATAATAGACATACTTATATTCAACCTTTTTTACCTCATTGATTATCTGAATGGTATCAAAAAGATTCTTTATGATTTTTTAGGCACTTCAATGGTATACCAGTAAGCGGTGAACTGACGATATCAGCATACCCTGTATTTTTCTCCGGAGTCCTACAACCAGTTGTCGCTTCCCCTACCCGAAAAGTGATCAACATTAACGGTCAAACACAAGTGACATTCGACCTCAAGACTGACCTTGACCTCGTTGAGGATGCAGCGAGGCCGCTCGTCGTCGAAGCTGTGATCGAAGAGAAAAATACTCTTATCAAACAAAATGTGACGTCTAGGATACTGTTATTAAGAGCCCCGTACAGATTGAAAGTATCAGCACCAGAACACTTCAAGCCTACTCTGCCGTATATTGTACAGGTAAATTTAATTTAATTTCAAACTCAGACAGAAATAACAATATACAAATAGGAAAATTGATAAGGCGAGTCCTTTTGGCCTTGGTGAAATCTTAAGCAAGCTTACGAAATAAGAAAGAGCAAGTAAATAAACCTAATAGCGAATACTGATATCTAATCACACATTTTCCCAATTTTTTTTTTATCAGCATACCTTTTTTGTACTGTCTAAATTCCAAAAACCCGCAGAACTGCACGAAGTGACTTAAAACCTAAATCTAAATTAATTTTCCAGATCGAACTAGTAGATCCGTCCGGGCTGGTGATGCCTACGGATGGGGATGTGACTGTGGAGAGACTGTGGGATGATGGCGCGCCCGTCAATATCACCACCGTTACCCTGAACAAGGGTATAGCGACCTACACAGTGGTGCCTGATAATGCTCATATCAACTCTACGCTTAATTTAGTGGTAAGCTATAATTAAGGGATATTTATAATAAGATAAGCCTTCTCTGAAAAGCTCTCTAAACCAATTAGAGCTTAAGGTAGGAAAAAACGAAGATTTGCTATCTAGATTTCTTGACTGTAATGTGAAAAAAGTGTCATTAGTCAATATAGTAATATTTTGTTTTAAGTTTTGCTTACTATCTCAATAGATAAAACTCGTCACTACTGCGTAACAAAGTTGAGTTCTATTATAAGAGCTTACCCATCCCATTTCCTGTCACTCTTCCGTCTCTCAAAATGGAAAAAATTGGCAAATTATCAACGTCAAAAATCTACAATTACTATTAACCTTTTTTGTGAACAGATCAAGTACAAGGAGGTGGCAGAACGAGTAGTGAACGTCCAACGAAGCGAGTACTCATTCGGCCAGTTCCTAACTGTTGAAGTACTAACGCGTGGGACCGGAGTCGGTGACGAGATGCGAGCGAGAATCTCCGCCACTGAGCCCATGGATCTAGTTCACTATGTCGTTATAGGGAGAGGCGATATTATTGTAGCGAAGACTGTAGAGGTAAGTTTGGTTTAATTTATTCAATATTATTTAAAACAGGACCTTTTAACCTTGACCTTTAAAACAGAAACTTAATCTTGTTACAGCTGAGTCCAGCTCGTCGCAGCGTAGATGTGACTGTATCAGTGACGTCACGCATGTCTCCAGGTTGCGTCATTGTGGCGTGGTATCCACGTGTTGATGTTAACAAAGTGCTTTCAGCGGCCGTATACGCGCCGCAAGGAAATCTACTGCAAAACGAGGTGAATAAGTGATTAAGGCTTAAACGATTCCTAGCTTTGCTTATTGGACCACTAATAAAAATTAACTAAACTTGATATAATATTTTTCTAACGAATATATCGAAGTCGGTTGTATATATAACCGACTTCGATAGAAAAAGTACAAAATGACAGCTATTTCACTTTAAATGAAAAAAAAAACAACAAAATCGGTTCATCCAGTCCGAAGTTCTGATATAATAATAAAAAGTCATGACGAAATGACCTGAAACCTCATTCCTTTTGAAGTCGGAATAAAAATTAACTCAGTTTTTAGCCCGCTGTTATTTAATATACCTGTGATTATAAACATACTTGGCTTTGAAAACATTCGTGCGTGCCGGGATTTGAACCTTAAAGACCCAGCATTACTCTACAGATTGCCGTATCTCCAGTATCGAGCACAGGCGCAGGAACTCGTCCTAATACTTTAGTAGAACTTAAAGTGACAGGCGATGCTGGTGCCATAGTTGGTCTGCTGGCAGAAGACGTAAACGCAATCCAAGCAGGACTGGCCAGTCACAATGGACTCGGTAGTGGACTTAACATGCTCGCCGTAAGTAATTCCGAAAAATACTGAGTTATTGGTTCATATTTATATCATTTGTTCTGTAAGTAGGATATGTCATCATTTTCACATATCTTTTTGGAGTCAACATTTCCTATCTCAGGGGTCGCAGTGCAAATATCACATATCGAAAATATATCAGAAGCAAGCAAATAGTTAGAATAATGTCGTTTTTATTCCAGGTTGAGCGGGAAGTCGAGAGCTTCAATGGTCTATCACACTCGCTATTCAAGAACGATGATCATCTTCCAGGAATGGGCTTGGATTTGGGAGGTTACACCACTTCAGACGTATTTAAAGTAAGCTAAACGAATTAAATCTTGGCTTAGTAAAATCTTATACTTTTAGTAGAAAATCAATAATATAACTTTGATTTCCAGAACGCAGGAGTGGTGATACTCACAGATGGTGCTGTTGTGAAAAGCAACCCAGATGGTAAAATTCTACCACAAATAGTTTTTAGTCATATTTACTTTTCAAATGAATAAAAAAACTAATAATTTCTTATTCTAGGCTCTTTCCCGACTGAATCTCCAATGGAAACTGGAACCAGAGCACCACAGGCAGGACCGTATGCTTTCAGTCGACTTCCTCCTCCGCCTTCTCCTAGATACTATCTTACGGTCACACCACAACCTACGTGGATGGTGGCCAATCTTACTATTGGGTAATTATACAGTTTGTAAATCTATCAAGTCTAGCTAAAAAAACAAAAAATCATTATTCAAATTCATCATCATGTTTTGTTGCAGTAATGATGGAACCGGTGCAAAAGAACGCTGGACACCAGTCACGCCCGGAGAATTCTCAATTGGAGCGTTTTCAGTCCACCCAACCCTCGGTCTTGGTCTGGCTTCGCCGCAAAAGTTCACAACCTCTGTCCCACTGTCCTTGTCTGCCGAACTCCCAACGACTCTGCAGAAGGGCGAGACAGTGGCTGCAGTGATTATTTTGAAGACTACGCTCGCAGTGGACACTTCAGTCGAGGTCACGTTTTACAACAGCGACTTATATTTCGAATTCGAACCTCTCGACAACGAACTTGATTCGCAGAAAAGTAAGTGCTCACAAAACTAAAGATCTGTTTATACCTCATTTAACATCCTGACCTTATCGGCAGCAAAGGTCAGATATTTTAATAATGATTTGAAATTGTACATAATTGTTACATTTTTTTTTTCAAGAAATCGAGCTCTTCCGAAGAGTACGTGTAACAGTGCCAGCACGTGGGTCAGTGAGCACCGCCTTCCTGTTGACGGTGATACGCAGCGGAAATGCGCCTATCATCATTGAAGCTAGTGGTAACGGCGTCTCTGACTCGCTCTTCAGATCCATTCAAGTTAAGGTAAATTGAAAATTATAATTGTTTGTTTTTGTTCAATAGGAAGACTTTCAAACGCTTTACAGGCAACTGATTAATTATGCATATCGTAAGATGTGACTATAATCTTCGACTATTTATGGATGTATACTTTTTGGGAATTAACAAAATACCTTTGGAACGAAATAACATCGACCTCAAGTCAACAAGTCTACAAAGATATTTACTTGATTCCAGGATGGTTACGAAGAGGAGTTATTCACGTGGGGCTTGCTAGACGCCCGGCGGGGCGTAGCCCGAGCCAACCTCACGCTGGAGGTCCCGGCGGGCCAGCGCGCGGGGCAGACGTGGCTGCAGGCGGGCGGCGACCTGCTGGCCGGGGCCCTGCAGGCCGCCAAGCAGCCCCCCGCGCCCGCTACTGACGCTGCTCAGGCCGCCAGACCACTCGCACTCGCCTGCGTACTGCTTGACTACTTACAGGTAATTCAATGCAAGTCCATGCAAAAACGGCCTCCAATTCTGTGCTGTAATCAGTATTTCGGTTTGGACGGACACGTCTGTTTTTTTTTGTGTTAATGTAAATGGCGATGCCAAATCTTAAAAAAATATCTTTCGGTCTGGGTAAAATGTGAACTTAAAAATGGATAGTTCATATCTATTGTTAAGTGTCACAATAACATACATTTCATCCGCAGGCAACAGGTCAAGAGGAAGTAGCGAGTACGAAGGAAGTGCGAGAACTAGCATCCAATGGCTATCAGCGACTTATGGCGTACCGCAGACCTGACGGATCTTTTGCAGCTGAAATTGACGCAGACGCTCAAGGAAATGTATGGTAAGTGCTTTCAAACCTTACTTTCCTTTTATCATCTTGCCTTTAAATCCCCGGAAACTTTAATCTCCGTCTCACAGTTCCTCAATCAAGTGATTTCACTGATCTTACTTAGTTACTTACATGTCTTCAACTCATCATGGTTTACAGGATGACAGCAGTAGCCGCAAGATGGCTATCCCGTTGTTCGCGTTACATATCAGTAGAACCAGAAGCAGCACGACGGGCGGCGGTGTGGCTTGCGCACGCGCAGCAGACTGACGGCAGCTGGCCCCCGCAGACCACTGGCCGCAACGACCCACACGCACAAGCACTGCTGCCACTTACTGCGCAAGCCATGCTTGCCCTGCATCAGGCCAAGGTAACTTACCAATTCCAAGTATATTACGTATACAGAATAATTCTTAACGTGTAGGTGACTACCACAAAAATCCAAGGCCTTTAATTAAGGCCTTTTCCCTGCAAAAGACCAGATCCGAGAGAACAAATGTTGCAGCTTATTTTGTAAAAGATCTGTTGTTTTCTAGGGCAGCGAAGTTCTTTACAAAAACAACATCAACAAAGCATTAGACTTCGTAGTAAAAGGATTATCCCCTGAACTGGACGCTTACTCACTGGCCGTCATCGGAGGAGCTTTGGCTGTAGCGAGACACCCTCAACTCACACAGACACTGGAAATGATGGACAAATACGCTAATACTACAGGTAAGTGCAGTTATAGCAGAGCAGTTAGTTAGCTATAGGCAATTGAAGATGTATGGGAATACTTGGTACGACACGACATGGCAAAAAACTTCACATTAGTATTCGCCAGTAGTAGACGTAATTAATAAGAATAGAATATTTAATAAATTAAACGACCAACATCATTTTCACCCATTCAAATCTATCGGAACAACCTTTTATCTATCTACAGTTTTTTTTTTGCTTATGTCTTTACGTATCCTTTTGTTCAAACTGCCAAGCATTTTTTCTGACTACACACAGGCTCCACTTTATTCTGGTCCCGGACATTATCTGGTAACGAGTGGCGGAATCCCTGGCTGAAGGGCAACAGCCTGGAGGCCAACACAGCGGCGTGGGGGCTGCGCGCCATGCTAGGGGCTCGCCTCGTGGAGGAAGCCTCGCCCGTCGTGCGCTACCTACTGAAGTCTGCCTATCTGCCTGTTAACCCCGATCCTGAAGTTGTAAGTTTTCCTATTTCTTTCTATAACGTCTTTAATGGTATGTGAGTTAAGCAGTAAGCGAAGTAACAAGAGCAGCCAAGCTCAGAACAAGCATTAATAAATACCAGAAATGCTTGATTTACACGGGGAACGGGCAAGTAGCGTACAGTGGTTATTAGTATGGTAACCTAGACCAACGGGATATCAGAGCGCATCAGCCCATTGACGCGAATTCTTGCGGTGATCTGTAGAGTGTAAGAAATTTTATAACAACAACAAAAGTGACAATACCTTTCAGATTGACGCGATAGCGCAGTACGCAGAAACTGTAAAAACGACATCGAAGCTCCGAGTGTCGGTGAACGAGACGGGATCTGAAGATACGAGACAGTTCCAGATCGGCGACAACAATGCCCTCGTCATTCAAACCAAATCGGTAAACTTAAACTACTTAAGTACTTTAAATATTTTTAAACGTGGCGAAATTCTCCATTCGCTTGCAGGTTTTTTTAATTGCATTTTAAGATTTATGCTTTGAAATGAATTTGTTTTATCCTATATTCTTTTGTACACTATGAACTCAGCAAGGGTTTTTTTGTTTGCAGTAAGCATTGTTCGTTTTTTTTCATGTTAATCGATTAATCATTATAATAGTTTTGCCAATTCAAAGAATCACATAGAAAACTCGATGGATATATCCAAGGACTACTGGCCAAAGTCAATTTCTAAAATCAAGATCTGAAGTTTCCATTTCAAATAGGCCATTTTCCAGGCACTTTTAAAACATAGGTGCGTTTCTTCGAACGAAATCGCTCCCATAACAAGCTATATTACTATGTTATATATAGCTAAATTCACATATTACCCTTATCAATACTTTCCGTTGCAAACAATACACACAAAACATAACCTTTCGCTCAAAGAAGACTCTTTATATTTTTCTATTACCTAAGGCTCTACCTCTTCCACAGATCCGCAGCAGCCGCTCAGTATCGGCGGTAACGGAGGGTCGCGGGCTGGCGCTGTTGGGCGTGGGCACGCGCGCGGCCACCAACGTGACGGCCGCCTGGCCGCGGTACACGCTCGACCCGCGCGTCGACCAGGTCTCCACCAAGGACCGACTGCAACTCTCCATCTGCTTCGGGTAACAATAACTACGAATTATTTATAATGTGATATGTTATAGACTTGTCGTGGTGTTAAAAGTAACTATACAAAAAAAATGGAGGACGTGGAAGAAGCTCCGCGGGGAAGCAGTGAAACTTCATCATCTGGAAATGAATACGAATGCGGCGCATTCACTCTCTGTCGAAGTCGCAAAAGAAGTTTCACTTAAAAATATTGTAGAATATAATATCTGAAATTCAGTTGAAATAATAGACAGGAAACAAGGCAAACAAAGAATGATTCTAAAATTTAATTATGTTTTACCGGTTAAACAAATCAATAATCTACCATCAATATTATTCTTGTGCATCTTCAGATTTGTAGCACAAGGGAACGAGACTGAGAGCGGGCTAACACTCCTCACAGTGCAGCTTCCATCTGGATACGTTGCTGATATCAACACACTCACAGAATTAACGGTAAGTTTGTATGAATCAAAGAGTGAACTGTAATATTTAGGTATACCGTTATTTGCTACAGATCTTAAGTGGCTCTTTTATTATACTCATTTTTAATGCTATATAATTTTTTAAGTGACTAAAAAAAACAGGTTTTTAGCTCGATTGTTTTTCCGATTGTTGACCGTGATTTTCTCGCGTTTGTCTGAAGCAATTTGTGTGCGGTTTTCAGAAAAGTATTTTAATATAATCGATTTATGCTTTCGTTCCTTGACTTGTTTTAAAATAGTATCAAGCAATAACGATCGACAACTTGAATGGAAGAGTGATAAATCGAAATAATATAACCTTCGAATTTAATTGATAGCAACGACAATGTTTGTAGAAGTGCATCTTTCTCTACCTTGAGTTTTATGTTTTTTGGGGGGACCCATAATGATGACTTACATTTAAGGATGACTTACAACATTTTACACCTTCCTCGTCCCTGTTGTCCCCAGGCGGCGCGTCACGTGGTGTGGGCGCGCGTGGCCCCGGGCGGCGCGCAGGTGCGGGCGGCGGTGCGCGCCGCGCGGCCCGAGCGCTGCGCCACGCTGGCCGCGCCGCGCGCGCTGCCCGTCGCGAGGCAGCGGCCCGCCTGGGCCACGCTGCACGACTTGTATGACTCCAGTTAGTACACAAGATTATTATATTATGTTGCTTAAGTTGTACAGTAGCCAGGTTCCTAATTAAATAAGCTGACAAAATCCCCATTCATATCTAATTCATCTTCTATCTAGTCATGGAGTTGTTAGGTTTATGGGATTTTCTGATAGCGCATTTTTCTACAGCTTGTGGTTTTGACACCTTGTAATAGATAAACCAGTTTTGACACTGAAATTGGTATACCCCAATCTCATATTCTGCGCTTTAGAGTATTTAAACGTAGGTATACATTAACACTACCATATTGCAGCTGAATCCTTACGTGAAAGTCAAGCGTGGAGAAAAAGAAAATCTTTCGACTTTTTTTGTATGCTTTTAACAACTTAAAACTAATTCCTATGTGGAACGTATACCGCTGAAAATCCACTGGTATAGCCAAAAAAATATTCAAAAACATTAGCCTCCTAACATTATCCGATTACTTGACCCCATGTTCTCTGCGCAGGTCACCGCGCGCGCGTGTTCTTCTCGGCGCCGGGCGCGAGCGCGTGCGACGTGTGCCGCGTGTGGGAGTCGTGCGCGCGCGCCTGCGGGGCCGCGGCGCAGCGCACCGCCGACCAGGCCGCACCTGCTGCGCCCGACGCCGCGCACACGCATCTGCTCACACCCGCCGCGGTACTACTCACTGCGCTGCTCTTACTGCTGTAGCACTGTATTCAAGAATACTAAACAATTATATCAATGCTGTATAGTGTGTAAATCAGAAATCACTGAACAGTATAAACTTGAAGCCGAAATTTAATCTTGGCGAAGTAGTATGAATTTTACGTTTCATTTACAAAATGAATACTTTTGTTTGATAACTCAATTCAAGTCAACTCAACTCACAAAAATCTGCTTTCAACTAAAAATGAACAGCATAATTATTACAGGTAGTTAAAAATTCGAAATAATATCAATAATATGCTTACCAATCATTGTTAATATACATAAATAAGATTGTTTTACAATAAAAGGACTAATTTATAGAACTTATACATACTAGTGTATAATAAGAGCTATTGTAAATATTTATTTGAACAGTGAACTAGGTATATTATATATTTTATAAGGAACAATATTTACTTTACCGATTTTTATGGTGACTAAAAATAAACACAAATTGATTAAATCAAAACTTTTATTTTGAGTGATTTTAGATTGCCTTCCTTTATAAAATTGATATATTTAAGTGACTGGGTAATAACATAAATTGTACATAGTTATTCATATCTCCATTTTCCTCATCATCCAATGAAAGAAGCCGAGGATAGAGAAGGACATGGTGAGTGGCACTGCTGACGCTTTGATCCACGCCCACAGACTGCGAACAAACGCATCAGATATATTATTATAGTACCCACAAATCGATCATATACTCTAAAATTACTTCGGGCAGGCAGGCAGAGATAAAATTACAATGTTCGATAGCGCCATCTCTTTCACTTAATGAATTATAATTAAACATTGTACTAGGGTAGCCCGACACCCCGATAAATACGCGTAAGTAAACCGTTACATCATTTAATAATGAATCATTCTCACGACAGTTACTATCAAAATATTGTACTGTTAAGAAAGATGGTTCTTTTTAGAAAGTCTTTTTAGAGATTGTAAATTGTTATATGGATCAACATCTCCATCAGGCATCCAGGGAACTAGAAACTCCGAACTGTACAATACATTTATGATTTAAAACTTATTTCGAAAAGTGTTTTAATATTGTTAATAAAATAAATCCAATTATAATAAGCCTAAGATATGTTATTGGAAGCCATGTAAGAAAGCATGTAATAGGTTTAATTTCAGACGGATTATTTTTGTATTTTCTTCCGCACATTTTTACAATTTATTAGTGCCTATTTCAAAGCTTTTAAGGTTGAGTTTTGTATGACCGCGCTACCAAACAAATCCTTACAGACAAGACAACAGTGAGTGAGTGAAGATGGTGGTTACGACTTCTAGTTTTTACAATACAATCGTCAATCACCAAATAGAGAATCCTTTTTTGCAACTGTCAATGACACTGTGGGGCAAAGGTCTTCTCCCATTTGTTGCAAGTATTCCATTTTTAACCAAATTAAGATAATTCTTAAATACAATTAATACTCACTCGTAGGGGTCGTCAGACACGTAGTATGGTTGCGGTGTTGGCACCAGCCCGCTGTCAGCGATGTACACGCGCACTGTAGGCCTGTCATCAACATCCGTAGGGGTGTGCTCCACCATGTGTATTATATTCTGACCTTCCACAACCTGTATTTAAGATATATTATTAGTAAACATCTAAAACATAAAGACTAAAAGTAAGTGATTTACTGTTCATTAGAAAGTGGATCTTTTGTGTCCATAAGGTGAATCAATGAACGAATTTTGATGCATCTTTGTGCAGCATAAGCATCGACCTTAAAGTATGACAGTCCAGTTATTGGCGCATCACGAAGCATGTAAGAATAATCTTGGAAGAATTAGACTTTCAGAGTTTCATAACAATGTACATTTTGAGTAAGTATGTACCTTTCCCACCACAGTATGTAGGTTATCTAACCATGGTGTTCCAACTGTTGTAATAAGAAACTGGCAGCCATTTGTATTTGGACCTACAACAATTAATATTAAAGTTAATCAAATGTTATGGGCAAAATTATAAATCTTAAATCTGGTACCTTGATAAATACCTTTATTTGCCATAGAGACAAACCCCGCGCCAGTATGTTGTGTCTCCAAATTCTCGTCATCAAATGTTTCTCCATATATACTTATAGAACCTGTTCCATCGTCTGCTACTACATCACCACCTTAAAAACACAAATAAAAGCTCAAATGCAGTGAATACAAATATATAACTTAACTAGACTAGTTAAAGTTCAAATTGAAATGTATGAGCTACTTGAAACATAATTTTACCAACCTTGTACCATAAACCTTTTAATTATGCGGTTAAAAGAGGTGCCCTTATAAGACTTCCCTTGTATGCCAGTGGTAGACAGAGATTTAAAGTTTTTCACCGCTTTAGGCGCTAAGTCTCCAAATAAACCTATTACGACGCGACCTAGATCTTTTTCTTCAGTTTTTATGTCAAAATATACTTGATCCGTAACACGAAACTGGCGAGCCTGAAATTTATAAAAAGACATACTTAAGGAAGGTCAAACAAGAACTTAAAAAATAATAATAATAAAATAATTAATTTCACTAATTTTTCACAAAATTATGGACTACATATAAGTTTTTACAAAACACTCACTTCACAAAGTAATAGATTTGTTGATACAAGAAGTAAAATCATGAATGAACTGTGATACTCCATTTTTATTTTTTTTGCTTTGTTAAATGTGTCCAATCTACACCAGTTCCAGGGCACCACTGACTTACTAGTTAATTAAATATTGCTGTCTGTCTATGAAAGAAGCCTTTCATGTGCACGGTAGTACAACTACTATTGACTTTATCTTTTCTAACACTTTTTTGATTATTCAAAGTAGTTGTTGCATTGGTGTAATTTTCTAGTGTGCAATATGCATTGTTTTAATGTTTTGCATCAAGAAAATACTAAGTTAAACATAGATATTCAAGAATCTTACATGTTTAAATTATAAGTCTGTGCATTAGTGTCCTATACTAACTCTGCAGTCTCATCCTGAGTAACTTTGACTTTACTATTTGTCAGCTTAGCCATATTTTTCGTATGACATTTAATATGCAACTTTAATTTATCACTGCGACAAAATTCTTTCTTACAATCCAATGTTTCTTTAAAAGGGCATTTAAACATTTTCTTATTCTGATGGTTCTTCATATGTCTCTGGAGCAAATCTTGTCTTTTAAACATGAACTTACAAACAGGACACTGAAACTGCCTGTTGCCATGCTTCAGCATGTGTGTTGACAAATATTTCTTCATGTGAAAACTGCTATTACAAATGGTACACTGAAATGGTTTTAGTTTTCTATGGATTTGCAGATGCAGACGCAGTCTCTTATCACTAGCAAATGTCTTATTACAATGTATACACATTTTGTTATGATTTTCTGTAAGCATATGTACAGTTAAGTTCTCAGATTTACGAAATCTAGCATCACACTGTGAACATTTAAATAGCTTTTATATCAGTTGCCTTTTCTTTACCACGATGACTGTGACCCTGATGATGTATCGCAATTTCTTCAAGTAAATTAAAAGTAGAATTACATATGTGGCAAGTATAAATTGTCTTCACATGATTGCTAGTCACATGCAGCATTAATCCTTCAACTGTTTCATAGAATGCCATGCATTCACCTTGAATACATCTGTATTGTTTAAGAGATGAATGTGTCTTCTGATGTGCTCTGTACTGGTTATAATTGGGTAGTATTAAATCACAATATGGACATGTATAACTTAGTAGATCTACCTCAAGAGTTTTTGCTGTGGTTTCCAAAACACCATCAGGAAACATTTATGTGAAGGTATATGTCTCTGTAAATGAGAATTCTGAAGAAAACACCGGCCACAAATAGGGCACTGGTAAGGTTTCTCACTGTGCGTTTTCATATGAGTGAGTAAACTTTTTATCTTTTTGATTTTTTCTTGCATAGTGTACATGTAAGGTCCTTAGGCCATATCTGTTCTGTAGTAGCATCAGCTGTTGTAGGGTTTGTAGTATTTATACCAGGGTTTTCACTCTCCGATAATATTGCAATATTACTAGAAACACAATTGCTTCCTGTAACAGGCTGTAAGGCACTTCTATCAGCATTTGTGGATTTTTCTCCAGTAAAACTGCTACAATTAAATCTTTTATGATCTAGGAATATTTGCAAGGAGTAAAACACACTCTTACAACGGCCACACACAAAAATGTCTTCATCTATGTCATCCCAATACCATAATGTGTGCCATGATATCGAATGTATTCTTTGAATAATAAATAAAGTCTGAAATTAAAAAATCCTTATAGATTAGGAGCTCTAAGATCATAAAACTGAATCAAAAACATTAGTTTCTATTTTCAAGCAAGTTCATTTAATATTCACTCGTACCCTAAGAGTGGCTAGCATTTTATTGATTGAATAGACTAGGTTAATCATTTCGCAGAAGTATTGCTGTTTTATTATAAATAATTAATTGAGCAGATACGTCTTCTACAAAATGCTGGATAGATTGAGAGGATATTGCAAAGCAATCGATAAATCAATATAATGAGTACTGACTAGATACATTTCGTTCAAGATAACTTACAGCATTAAAATTGAATCAAAACTGTAAATAAGCGAATCAGTCTTGTTATTTTTAATTATTGACAGACAATTGTTGTCTGTTGACACTTGCTTGACATGCCACTTGAGTCACTTGTGCACAGCACTTGTGTTCTCCCTTCATCTCCTGTGAGTTTTAAATGTTTATCCAAGTTTATTTAATATCCTCATAGAAGCCTAGTATCGCATCTAGGATGCACCTCCAAAATATCTATAGTGCACCAATGAGTATACACAATTATGAAAAAGTTCTTTGAATTTTACTTCCTTCTGAGCCAGTCTTCAGAAGCTTCTCCAAGTCCTGTCTTCAGAGCAAGGAAATTATAATTGCGTCAGAGTTTTTCTGCATGAACACCGATCTCTCACGGATGGAAAAAGTGGCAACCCACTGATCGAAAGTCATTAATGTCAATTGTCAAACATCTTTCATCAAAACAGATGTCAAACATCGACGGATCGACTGAATTTATAAAGATTGAAATAAGAAAATAAGAGAGATATATTCAAAATACAGATCTCATTTCCACAGGCTACATCTTTTACTTAGAAACTAAATTTAAATATAAAATACACCAAATAGGTTCGTATTTATAAATCAAATCCGTACTTTTATTTTGTCAAACATTGGCTACATTGTGCATTATCATAAAATTCAATTGGGTTCTTATGCTATTTTTAATAAATAACTGTTTTCTCTTTTGTAGCAATATGACCGTGAACAACACTATTGCACATCAACGGTTGGTTTTAAGTGGAGATCGCGAAAGGTGAAAAGTTTTGCTTTACCTTTCGTTTTATTTATGTTGAACTGTATCTAAATTTTATCAATTTTACTGGTAAATAAATTGGACTTGTTTTTCTTATAGGTTCAGAGAACTATTAAGGAGACGATTAATCGAATGTGGTTGGAGGGATCAAGTTAGAATGCTATGCCGAGAAGCCGTAAAGGAAAATGAAAACAGCAATGTCACATTTGATATGTTGGTTACTAAAGTGACTCCTCGCGCTCGTGCGCTAGTCCCAGACACTGTAAAGAAGGAATTGCTTCAAAAAATCAAAACATACCTTCTTACTCAGAAAGATCAATAGGTCCATTTTGTCAACCGAAATGGATTATTTATTACATTAAGTTGCTTTACTCAGTGATTTATATATAAATTCTATTATAATTCTACTTAATTTTAGGTGAAGTAATTGATTTTATCAGTGCTGTAGAATATAAACCTTAATTTTAAATTGTACTATTAAAACCACTATTTCTATAATTTTGCATTTAAAATAACAATAAAACAAATTTGTTTTTACAACCAACAGTATATTTTATTTTATAAACATTTATTATACATTCAGGTTAAACAAAAATATATATATTGCTTGTACATAATACTGCCATAAGATTCCATTTAAATGAAAGTAAATATTGCGTTGAAAGTCTTTGATGGACAATTTGTTACAACAGTGGTGTGCTAAAAAGATCTGTTCATTACATAAAAGCCTTGTATGAAATCACATTGTAATGCACACCTAAGTCTTATTTATTGATAAAGCTGCCCATATAAATATAACTATAATATTTTACAAAAAATACGATTACATAATCAAATGTACCAAATATATAGATAACTATCAAATAAAACACTTCCATAATCTAATTGTTTACATGAATGGGCATCTTTATAGGTTGTTACAGTAAACACTTAAAATAATATCACACCTGAAGAAAAAGCAAGGATGGCTATTAGTTAGCTCAACATGATGTTCATCAGAAAAGCAGACTACGAAGAATCAGATACAGAAAGTTTGTACAAAGGATATACCTTCATAAAATGCATTACAGAGCTGTCATAATTCCGTATAAAAATATTTTGAGCAAATAAAATTATGCTTATTTTTCTAAGGTAAACCCAATACCTAGTAATAAAATTCAATAATTAATACAAACTAGTAACTATATAGAATGGACATCACTATTCTTGTGAGAGCAAGTAAGAAAAAGTGGTTTACAATACTTCTGTTATGAAGACCTACCTCATTGTCATTTGGCAATTCATACCTACTAACAGATATAAGGGCTTTAATAATTATATCATTGAGCATAAAATAGGACGAAATCATGTTATAAATAACACTTGTTACAACAATTTTCAGAGAGATTACTGCATAAATTGAGAATGTAAGAGCTAGAAGCCCTATCTAGTTACATATGAATAAACCTAATAGCATATACACATTACATCGCACGAATAATTCACTATAATTTTAATAGTTTAAAAATGCATGGTTCACTTATGCTTAATTTTCTAAAGTTACACAGAACCCTCATTACTTTGTCCACAAATGAGATACTAACTAGGTATTTTACAGTCCAATGTAAACAAATCCCATTTTACTTTGTCAAATAATATATAAATGCATTTGAATGTATATCAGAAAGTTTCTAATCGAAGGTTTATGAGCAATAAATTTCTTAGTATAAATATCCTTAAAGCTCTTTGATACCTGATCTAAAATTTGGTAATTCCACAATATTACACATTATTTTATGTACAAAGATATTATACAATTGGAATGTAATTTGGACTCGGCTTATACCTTTGATCAAGTACAATTCATTTGATTATGTTTAACTTAATAATGTAGCCATAACAATATTCAGTACTCTCTTTAATATGTTAAAGTTAATCCTACCTAATTATTTATTACACTTCTACTTATACATTATAATAATTGATCATCCATTTACACAATACTGCTGATTACTAATGAGCAAGTTAATCATGAAAATTAATTGCTTTAATATCTGTACAAGCATTTAAAATTGGAACTATTCACATAATGATTATAATACATGGGACACCTGATAAGACGTATCGAAAACGAGGCTATATTGTCTGCCGTAATTTAAAATATCTAACAACTTTGCTATAGAATACTGTATTTTTTTACTATATACAACATGGCCACATTACATCCGGCCGACGCTTAAGATCGATAAAATTTGAGACACCGATTTTTTTAAAGATATATACGTATTCATGATCTAATTCTATATCTCAATTTACAAATATTGCACGTTTGACTAACGTTTCGCTCGGCCGAACTAAAACTGGTACAACAACATGTATTCTAGCAATTACTGTGTTAATACCACACACATAATATACCCATAGATACGTAAAACATTACTTATGACCAGCAGTTACGTAATTATTCGAGTTTGGAAAATATATAGATACTAATACAAAATGGTTCCTAATTGGGTAGGTACGTACATTTTTTATATCTTAGGTTTATTTTTGTCTTATTTGTGAGATTTATGACTAAGAAACATGGCAAACATAACGTGAACACCGTAATAGATGCTAGCAGATGTGTGCAAAGCATAAAATATGTCTGATACAATCAGAAAAAAGAAAGTTGTTATACATGAATAGCAGTCTCGGTTTACTAGAGTGAAAACTCTTTCCCACTAAATAATGTAACTGGTAACATTGACAGGGATTATATATTGTATGCAAATAAATTTGTCTATTTCATTAACTGTCTAATGAAGAAAAAATTTGCTGAAGCACTTTTTTTTGACCAACGGGTGGCGGTATTTTTAATAAATTTAACAATAAAATTAGTAAAAATACCATTATTTAAATAGAACCAGAGCTTCATAAACAAAAACCT